>NC_089492.1:30097500-30207500 GCF_036850765.1 Saccopteryx bilineata
AGAAATGAGAACCTTCCTTATATATTCCCCTTTTGCCTCTGTACACGTGTGGTAATGTATGGGCACTCACACACATCTATGCTAATATTATACAACCAGAAATAAACAATACAGGTTTTCAGTGCTGGTGAACTAGCCAGAACCATAATTTGCATTAAAAAAAAAACTTATCTAAGACCCCAAATATACAGGGTGGGGCAAAAGGAGGTTTAAAGTTGTGAGTATGTGAAATACAGAATATATTCTTGTATAATTATTTTTTAACTACTGTATTATTTTCCATCTGAATGACGTTTGCCCCACCCGGTAGTGCCTTGTGCTAATTCTATGGCAACAACAGAAATCCCATCCCATCCCATTGTTAAATAGGTAGGGGTATAAAGTGTTTTATTCATCTGTACTGGAGATTTCCAATTTGATTAACCTCTATCTTTAAAAATAAGCCTTAAAGAGACCTTCCCTTCTCACTGTCAGAAAAATATAATCACAGCTTACCGTCTGTGCAATTCCACTTTCCATCTCTGCTATGTGCGTAAGCCTTGGTAAGATACAGCCACTGTCAAGTTTCAGAACAGTTCCTTGTCTAATCTTTCTGCTTCTCCAGATCTTTGATACAGAACCTGTTAGAATGTAGTGCTTACTTTTCCAGTTCCTATGTTTATCTCACTTCCACTCTTACCATCTGCTGTGCTGCATTTCCTTCAGAAAAGTGAAGTTTTCACAGTGCCCAGAGCCTTCTCTGCAAACAATACTCTATTCCCCTCTTCCTTCCTTCCTTTCTACACTTTTTATTTGGCCTTATTTTGTGTTAAGTTCGAGCTGTTTTAAAGAGTTCACTTTGCAAATATATCTGCAGGGCTGAAATTCCTATCCGAAGAGTTCTGATAGATATGTAAACACTTGTGCCTTTTATCACTGGCTTCTGCCCAAATCCACACATTTCAGTTCGTCCCGCTCTTTTGAATTACCTGAAAAACAACTTCACAGGACACAGGCAGTGAAGAATTGTGGCTAATTTCATGCCCCCCAAACCAGAGTGACCGTCATTCAGTTAGTATAACGAGCTTGCGCTTTAGCCCTCTCATTCTATCAAAATGCCAGTTCTTACTGTGAGCTGGTTAATACTGGCAGGGAGACTTTGAAGAAATACCAAAATAATAGAAATATTTTAAGCATGCCCCTAATTCACTTACTTTAACTTTTTCAAAAATTTCTTGTTTTTATAAGTGCCCTTAATCTTGGCTTACCAAACATGTTTGATATGTTTAATGAGAGAATGCCAGGTATAAAATACCTTGAAAAGCGAACTTTATACTTCATAAATCCAGGCTTCCTCAAATGTGTTCATCACCTTCTATCAAGATTATTATAACCTGGCCAGGTGGTGGTGCAGTGGATAGAATATTGGACTGGGACGCAGAGGACTCAGGTTTGAAACCCTGAGGTCGCCGACCTGAGCCTGGGCTCATCCAGCTTGAGCACAGGCTCACCAGCTTGAGCGTGGGCTCACTGGCTTGAAGCCCAAGGTTCTGGCTTTAGTCCAAGGTCACTGGCTTGAGCCCAAGGTCACTAGCTTGAGCAAGGGTCACTTACTCTGCTGTAGCCCCCTGGTCAAGGCACATATGAGAAAAAAATCAATGAACAACTAAGGTGCCACAATAAAGGGTTGATGCTTCTCATTTTTCTCCCTTCCTGACTGTCTGTCCCTATCTGTCCCTCTCTCTGTCTCTATCTCTGTATCTATCACACACACACATACACACACACACGATTATTATATAATGATGGACATCAAAAAACAAAATTAGTTCTCTATTTTCATAAGTACAATAACCTAAGTTATAATTCAGGATTAACCTTTAGTAGTTTGGTGACTTTGGCCAAGTTACTGAACCTCCAGAGGTCATAGGTGGAAACAGCATCTACCCTGCAGGACAGTAAGTTGATTAGGATGATACGTGGACAGCAAGATGTCTGACTTCCAGGAGCCATCAGCAAATGGAAGTTGTTATTACCATTACTATAATTATTATAATTGGTACGTAGTTTCAATGTCAATCTCTGAAATCTCACGAACTACAAAAAAGCTGAAATAGCAATCTGCATTCGCTATCAGTATTACCTTCAGGGGTATCGCACATTCAGTTATTTTTACCTGACCTTTTAAGAACAGCAAAAAAGTAAAGGGTTTTATTACTATAATTAAATTCATCATACCAGAGATTTATACATTTCCCCTTATACAGTCTAGGCCTACCGGAGATTAAGACTGTCCCATCAGGTAATGGAGGGGCAAATTCTCAAATACTGCCTGTTGCTTCCGGAATGAAAATCAAATGTGGTAAAAAAATTTCCATCCTAACAACAGAATATGAATCTTATATTAGAAGATTAAGAGCTTTGAAAAGCTTATTTGATTTAAACCTAAAAAAACAAACCTAGGGCAGCACTAATAAAATATTTTTAAATTATTTATGATGTTTAAGGATAAAAAGTGGAGGAGACAGGACTAATTCCGAGAGATCAGTTTCTCAAAAATGATTACATTTTATCTCAAATCACAACGTGAGCAATGGTCAAATTCTGGGTTGTTAACTATGTTAATTCTATATGATTAAAATAAATTAGCTTTCCAGGCTTCCCTAAAGCTATTCATACTCTTAATTTTCTTTTAAATATATGAATTAAGAATTAGTAGAGATAAATGACTGGCAGACATTAATGTAGATCTGTGTGATTTATACAATATATATTTAATTTCAGCAAGTATATGAAATATCCATCTTTTTAGTTTAAAATTGCTATTTGTATTATTACAACTGGATCAAAACTGCTTTCTTCATTCAATCTGAAACATCACTGAGAAAATAACAGCAATAAGAGGGCTTTCAAATAAGTAGCTCTCCTTTATAGTGCTCAGCTAAAATTAATGATCAACTAATTCAATATCTAGATGAAAAGTGAAAAATTCAATCAGTCATGCAGATGTCACGTCTCCTAACATCCAGATGCTTAAATTTGTATACATAACAGGAAATTAAATAAATTCTTACTCTTCTCCTGATTTTCAATATTGTGGGGAAACCAGCAAACTTACACTAAATTTTACAGATCAGACAAATGTTCTTACACTTGCAAAATCCTTACACATAAAACCAAAAACTTAATTTTTTTAAATACTAAAAATGGTTTAATATTAACTTGCAATTTTTTATTATCAATGAAGTCGATATAAAATAAAGAGGTAATTAAAACTTAGGAAATATCTCCCAACATCTTATATGACAGAAGCAGGATAAAATATATATTATTACAATAGATGTTGTCTCATAAACTATAAAATACCTATCTAATTATATATTTTACCAAGTTTTAATATGTTTCAAAAAATATCTGGCAGATTGCACGGTTGAGATCTACTGATGATCAGCTCACAAAAAAAAGCACTGAATTTGGTTTATCATATGCAAAAAGGTGAAATAATTATCATACATGATTCATATAAATGATATCATCATGAGTCATTTCAACACAGCATAAAGGTAATCATTTCAATTTTGTTAAAATTGCTATGATGATATAAATGGGATCAGAGATGCAGTAGACAGACAAAACTTGATCTGACCTTTACATATACAAACTAAGTCATCAAAATGTGTGCACCTTCCGGTTCCATGGAAACCCAAAAATTTCTAACTCCCCTGTGAAAATAAACTGCCCTCAAATGCTCACTCGTTTTTTTCAACAGTTTTAGTTTCAGAAAAATAAAAGATCTGATTCCAAAAAAACACACTATGATTTGAGGATTTTTAAGATGGCCATAACAGAATGAAACTATATACAATGTCATAAGTTTTCTTTTTTTTTAACCTCATGAGATAAAAATGTAAACAAGACACCTATAGCTTTCTATTTCTATTTTCGAAAATGAAGTGCTTTTCATTTTGCATTGCTGGATGACTTAGGTAAGAAAAATTGAAATAATTTTAAAAAGAGAGAGAGAAAAGTACTGAATCCAGGAGAACAGAGGGTCTGCGAAGGAACAATAATGTCATGTGGAGGGAGGGGGAGGGGCAGAGAAGGGAAGGGAAGTGCGTGCCAGGCAAAGCTGGGGGCTGTTCAATCAGCTCTATCAGGGCTCCATCAGTGTCTCCACTCCAGCCAAATCCAGAGAAAACAAGGAGTCAAAGATTCAGGTCAATAAGCTTATAGGCGATTTGCACAAACAGCTCCTCCAGCAAGGTAAAAAACAAAGTCATATTGGCTTTTCTTTTTTATTCCTTCTCTTTGAACTCCCTGGTCCAAACACACTCTGGAAATGTCACTGTTATATGCAAGAATTTTAAAAGCTCAGCTTCTTAATCCCGTTAAGAAAAAAAGGAACAAAGTTGCCTGTAAAGACCTCCTTTCTTATTGGGCTCAAAGTGATAGGGTAGAGCAGCCTTTTGTGGATGCTGATTCCAGCTGCCCAAGCAGCAGAGGAGACAAAAACATGTCATTAAAGGCATAAAAGAGGAGCAAAGAAAACATATTGATTGAAAAGGGTTTATGAAACATAGGTAAAAACGATTTTCTGAACTAAAAAAATAATAATAGTAATAAAATGAAAAGAAGATAGGAAATAAAATAGCATGACTGTTTGACACTGGATCAAATGAAAAACAAGCACTTGCCACTCCCACAACCACATCTGTATGAAGGTGTGTTTTCCTTCTCCTCCTCCTCAGTTTTAAGGACCTAGATAATATTTTTATGGGGAGCGGGGGAGGATAAATGCCAGTAATCTATTCTTGCATTTGTTATAGTCCAAAAAGAAATAACTTTGCCTCAGTTATTTTTAAATTTTTAAACAAAGCTACAAAACTTACTGACAGGAAGGAAGAAGGTGAGGAGAGGGATATTTCACTATCTCTGACAACCTACCGGTAGGAACAGGTAAGCACGATAATGAAAATGATTCTGATCCTCACGCCTCCTACTCTTTATCTTTCAGGTACAAGGATGTGAAAAGATACAGAATATACACACCCAACTCTGGTATGGTGGGAGGGTGCAAAGTGACTCACATCATTCTCCAACACCCAACCTGCTCTTCCGGAAACCACTTTAATGAGCTACAGATGGAGCCTCATCAAGCCCCTGGCTACAGGGATGATTCTGATTGGGGTTATCTGTATCTCCTGACAGCTTCCCCAGTTTGCTGGCTTCCATTTCCTGCCTTTAAAAAAATTATTGAATTTATTGGGGTGACATTGGTTAATAAAGTTATATAGGTTTCAGGTGTATAATTCTCTAATGCATCACCCTGTATATTGTATTGTGTGTTCACCATCCCAAGTCAAGTCTCCTTCAATCACCATTGATCCCCTCTGCTCTCCTCCACCTTCTTCATCCCCTTTCCCCCTGATAATCACCACAATGTTGTCTGTGTCTATGACTTGTTGTTGTTTTTTTTAACTTTCTGCAGCCCTTTCTTCTCTAGGTACTTCCACATAGTGTCATGACCATGCCTCTTTCGCCAGTTTTACCCCAACTCTCCTCTGAGGATCTCTCAAGCCTTCCACAGTGGTGGGACTCCAACAGATTCCTAGAGCAACAAGTTCCACAGGTATGATGACACCTATCCTACTCCCCAGCTCTCTGCTGTCCTCTCCTGGCTCCCTGCAAAAGTAGCCTCATAGACAGCCAACTTGACTCAGTCAGTACTAGAAGCTCACTCCCTTTCCTCAGGTCTCTGCTCCAAGTTCACCGTCCTCATCACTATTTATAAAATAGCCTGCACGAGCTACACACTGTCACTTGATCATAGTTCTGCTTTTCTTCACAGTGTTCAACATTACCCTTTGCATTGCCCAATGTGAGTTTGATTGTCTCTCTCCTGAGAGCGGGACTGACTTGTCTCTTGCTGTATCCTCAGCAATGAGAAGGGGTCTGACACATAGCAGATGTTTAATATATGGGTTGAGTTGTTTTGAATTTGATGTATCGGACAGAACTGGAAGCTTCTGCCAACCTAATCGAATATCTGTTTATGTTTGCTTTGGGTTTGGTATTAATTACTTCTGGGGATAGAGCTAAGTCCAAGTCTATGTAACTCAGGTTGCAATCTATTATCCTTAATATGCTTTGCATTTTCTATTCTAAAGCTTATTTAAATTTAAAATGGAAATATAATCTTTACTTACTGCACACTACCTATATCAAAATTTGTGAATGTTGTGAAGAAAAATCCATTGTTATACTGTTTCATTAATGTATGGATTTCCATTCTATTCCCTTTTTTCAACCCTAATCTTTTCAGACTGAGGGGATCTAATACAGGGTGAAGGAAAAGGAGGAAAAAGACTCTTTTTCCCCCACTCTGTATTAGATCCCCTCTCATCATCCTCCATATCTAGATACTATGTGACTCCTCTCATTCATATCCAGATACTAGAAGTAAATTTTGCTTCCCAAATCAATTCAGATGCTATAATTTCCCCTTTCAGCCTTGTGAGAGATGTCATCAAAGATGTTTGTAAGGATGCTTGGTAACTTTTCTAATAATTATGGACAATTCAGAGGTCACTGACATGTAGTTTCTTTATTATTTTTTTAATAGCATTACATCCTATTAGCCAACAGTGATATTGATCTGACATTTTTCTTCCTGTTCATATACCCTGTGATATTCTCCCGGAATGGGTCCCAAGATATGTTTATTCACTTTACTCATTAACAAACATGAGTATTTCTACCAGAAAACCCTCTTCCAAATAATTAATACTGTTGTTTTAGAACTGCTCTGTGTCAACCCTGCTATGAAGCTTACTATCTCTGGGTTAATCCAAGAATTGCTAATAAGTAAAAGAATTCTCACCTTCCCAGTGGTGACAAAACTAGAAACTTTTTAGGTTGTTTCCCAGACCACCTGTGTTTTAATTTATATCAGTGCACTTAGTTCTAAACATGCATGGATGGACTTCTCTGTTTACCATATAAACCAGAATTAAGGCAGAAAAAAAAACCCCACTGAAGCAAATTATCCAGGACCATGGGAAATGTGTAGCACTTATGGGCCCAGCCTTGATGTCTTCGTCATCTGTAAATTCAAGGAAATAATTCTTGCTTGTTTCCTTCCTCTCAGAGATACCATAAGGCAAAATGCCAAAAATCTAAACTCGCTGAACAAAAAGAGGATGACACAAACTAAAAGTATTACTTTATATTTAGCTAAAATTCTTAAAATCGAAGGGTAGCGAAGCAACCTTGAATAGTATTTTTAAATAAACATAGTAGATTGCATTCATTTGAAAGATGAAAACTAGAAACAGAAAATATGCAACTGACCCACATTAAAAAGCAACAGAGGAAACTCCAACAGAATTTGTCATGCTCGAATTTAAGCCCCGTGATAATAACAAGGGTTTACTAAAGGTGGTCTTCTACAAATTTAATTGTGAATATTTATATTTTAGGTTCATGTGATTAAGAGTTCTATACATTCAAAGCTGACAGAAAATTCTGACCAACATTTTTTGACATTACTGTGGAGTATTACATTACTTGAGTGGTGTGACAATATTTAATCATATTGTATGATGACTAGCAACTTTACTAACAGTAATTAGACATGTCAAAAAGCCTTCCAGTTTAAAATAATAAAATTGAGAGCTGAGGAAACTACTTCAATAATGAGTCAAGAGTCATTATAAACACTGAAGATACCCTGCATAATATAGAAGCTCAATTTCAAAAGGAAGTAAGAACTTTAACCTATAATAAGCTATGTTTCAACAAAGAATAGAGTTTATTTTCTTTTTTTATAAATAGGAAAATTACAATAGCATATTATTGCTTTTATACAAAACACAGTAGCTAAAATATAAATAAGGATATAATGTAACTATATGTGCAACCTCAAGACTCTTTCTTGACAATGTGTCAAAACACCTTGTATGGAAAACTTAAAATATTTCGCCATTTTTTTTCATGATATAAATGTTTAAAAAACTATCCTTTGTTTAATGAGGAAAAACACATTTGATATTCAAAAATGTTAACCTGTACTGATTTAGGCAACTATATCATTGCTAAATTTTAGTCATGGGTATATCTTTAGGTGGAGAAACTTTCTAAATAAACCAATCCTTTTTTTCCCTATGTATATGAGAAGTTTTAAGTTGTCCTAAATGATTTAGAATATGCGCAAAAAGTATGTTTTATCAATGACTCAATGTTAAAAATATTTTTCTTAAGAACAATTCCTACCTGCTTTTATAATCACGACACTGGATCATTAACCATTTAAATATGGCACTCTTTTAGTGCCTAAGTTGTCTTCTTGCCCAAAAGTGGCAAAAAATCATAATTATGTGTCACTGTGACTAATATGTGAATTTCTTCAGAAAGATTAATTTCTAATTTTCCAGAGAGAAAAATTTTCTCTTCTTTCTTAGGCCAACTGTGAAAAATACACAGCTCACAAACATTAGGGGATATTTTATCACTTCATAGTCACTTTGAAACATCTCCTAATTTTCAATATAGATGAAGTTCCTTGTACAACCTCAAGGGGATACAATATATATAAAAGACTTGTACTTTGTATTGGTTCCTACTAACTTCAGTGGGAATTCCCTGTTCTCACTGTACGAGAGTAAAATACTGAACTTATTTTTTCTACTAAATATGGCAACAGTAGTTTGAAATAATAATAGTAGTATTTATCTTGAAAAAAATCTTAGATGGAAATAAGATTATCATCACTTTCTAGTTTCAAACTAAACATTAGAGAAGTATTTTTATAATATAAATATATTAATTATATATTATTTAATATAGCATATGATATATGAAACATAATGTTTGATATATTTTCAAGTTTCCAATAGTTCAGCAAATAGTTAATAATAATATTCATTAAACAATGCTCTCAACAACTGCAATTCATTTGTCTTTGTCGCCAAAACCTGTCATTATTTTTCATGAATTAGGGCTCTCTTTAGTGTAGATGAAGTTTGTTGTCTAAAGACCATAATTATGTAAGCATATAAGCATCTGCCACAAATCTGTTTTCTTCTAATAAACTACTAACTTAAAACCTGAATTTCTATCAATGATCATCCCAAAAAGCAAAACATCTCTAATAATACCTATCATTAATGCCTCCCTGGATTAATTAAATTGACAAAAATGTCTGAATCTATACATTAACTCTTTTAAGGACAGGAGCAAAAAGGATTAATGGGAACCTTCTAACTATTGGTTAATTTTATTTATTGTAGCCAAACAACATAAGGTAGGCACTCTTCAGTGCACTAAAGGATATACTTGCTGATAAAGAAGGAAAACAGGATGTCTTCAAATAGATCCACAAACTCTTCAACTCCAGCCAGTCCTTATATGTACTGCCATGGCTACATATCATCAAAAAATGTTCTAACATCCAGAGCAACTAAGGAAAATATCATTTGGCCTAAAATCCAAGTCACCTAACAAAAAGATCTATTCTGCTTATACCTTTTTTTTTTTTTTTTTACAGAGACAGAGAGTCAGAGAGAGGAATAGATAGGGACAGACAGACAAGAACAGAGAGAGATGAGAAGCATCAATCATCAGTTTTTTGTTGCAACACCTTAGTTGTTCATTGATTGCTTTCTCATATGTGCCTTGACCGCGGGCCTTCAGCAGACCGAGTAACCTCTTGCTTGAGCCAGCGACCTTGGGTCCAAGCTGGTGAGCTTTTTTGCTCAAACCAGATGAACCCGCACTCAAGCTGACGACCTCGGGGTCTCGAACCTGGGTCTTCCACATCCCAGTCCGAGGCTCTATCCACTGCACCACCGCCTGGTCAGACCATTCTTTTTTTTATTTTTTATTTTTATTTATTTATTCATTTTAGAGGAGGGGGGAGAGAGAGAGAAAAAGAGAAGGGGGGAAGAGCAGGAAGCATCACCTCCAATATGTGTCTTTACCGGGCAAGCCCAGGGTTTTAAGCCAGCGAGCTCAGCATTCCAGGTCGACACTTTATCCACTATGCCACCACAGGTCAGGCTGTACCATTCTTATTTTCAACGAAAGTCTCTGATGTGGGGACAAGGACCAGTGACAAAGCCATCTTGAGGTCTTCAGGAAAATGGTCAAAGAGGCAGCTCTTTTGCAAGGTTTTCTGAGCAAAAGTGTCTCCAGGTGCTGGTCTGACTGCACTCCACAGTTCCAACGCTGGGGTTCTGTGACCACCGGGTTGGAAACTGGCCCGTTTGTTCTGACTCGAACACCAACAACATGAGAAGGCATACTAGAATTTTAATAATATGTATTAACTGTATATGTGGCCATGGAGAAACATTTATTCTTAGCAGGTTTTTTGGAAACTGTGTCAGAATCCTTGATTTCAGACTATCAAATCTAATCAACAATTTCACACAAATACATAAAAACACATTGCACATAATTTCTCATCTGCCTAAGAAATACATATATCTGAGTAAAAACAGTGCAAACACAAACAGACATACAGAGACAGACACTCTCAGTTATGCTCTCTGGAAAAGTGTCACGGTAAAATCAACAAAACCATCTGTTTTAAGCCAAAGAGGTGATCCAAGTACTTGTGAAACTATACATTGGTGCAGGAGGCAATACAAGACTCCTGCACTTGCAGAAACAAAAGAGTCAAGTAAAAATAAAAATAAAAAGGAATCATGAGAAACCTTAAACTCACTTTTGACAAAAGCAAGCAAATGTATATACATGCCCAGTGAGTACACAGGTACTGGCAGAGGCCACCTGGGTCCAAGTCAAGGTTAAAAATAAGCTGAGATATAATGTCTCAAGTTCTTCTTCGTTCTAGAATGGAGAAAGAGCATGTACTTCCTTATTTGACAATATCTAAAACAGCACTATCCTCAGTGCTGAAAGTTAACATCACAGACCTACAGCATTCAGTTTCAAAAGGAGTCAGCCAGCCAGAAACTTGGGCAGGGACTCTATCTACCCCAGTCACAGCTTAAATTCAGTGCTTCACAGCGGTCATTGGGACTTGGACAGGAGCTGCAAAGTATAGAATGGTGACAACAATTCCAGTGCCATACGGACTTTTCCTGTGGGGAATTTTCCTGGACTCCTGCTCCCTGTGACAGCTCCTAAAAGACTGAACTGTGGTTGGGTTGCATTTTTCAAGGATTTGGCATGGTGAGGGGGCCAACTTGGACTTGGGGAATATGTTAAGGACACTACTCATTTATGGATTCTTGCTGTATTGGCCAAGAGTTGGCTTAAAGGCTTTTAATCACTGTAAAAAAAATAGAGGACTGGATGAAGAAGATGGGGCACATATACACCATGGTATATTATTCAGCTAGGAGAAATGGTGACATCGGATCACTTATAGCGGAATGGTGGAGTCTTGGTAGCATTGTGCGGGGTGAAATAAGCGAATCAGAAAAAAACAGGAACTGCAGGATTCCATACATTGGTGGGACATAAAAGCGAGACTAAGAGGCATGGACAGGAGTGTAGTGGTTACAGGGGGGTGGGGGGAGGGAAGGAGGGAGAGGGGGAGGGTAGGGGGAGGGGTACAGAGAGAACTGGATGGAGGGTGGCAGAAGACGATCTCTCTTCAGGTGATGGGTATGCAACATAACTAAATGACAAGATAACCTGGAAATGTTTTCTTTGAATGTATGTACCCTGATTTATTGATGTCACCCCATTAAAATAAAAATTTATTTATATAAAAAAAAATTCAGTGCTTCATTCAGTGCCTTGCAAACAAATGATATTCAATACATCTTGTTGAAAAAAAAATGAGTAACTGATAAACATTAAAGGTATTTAATAAATTGGACAACCAGCATGAAAATGCTCATAGTTAACTGGTCACTCAACCTGAAACTAGTTGTTTAAAGATACAATAGGACTCATTAAAATGTAATTACGTCTTCTATGTTTAAACGATTCTGCACTGATTTTCAACCTGTTGGATTATATATTAGCGATTTGAGCACCTTTACTGAACTCTAATCGGGGCAGTTTTTAAACTTTACAAAATCACCTGAGTAAATGGACTCACTCACGTTATTACAACTGTTAATGATTACCTTTGTTACAAAAGTATTCCACTTCTTCACAGCTCAGATTTTCAGGCCCAAATTCTGTGGAAAAGCTTTCCTCCAATGGAAAGTCCCCCTTTGAGATGATGTCTGTTTCCTCTGATGGACACTCTTCCTCCTCTTCAATGGCATCTTCTAGTGGCCCTTGAAAAAGAACCAGGGACACTGTACCAGAAATATCCGAAGAAGACAGTGAAATAAAATCCTTAAATAGGGTCTGTTTGATTAAGGTGATGAGAAAAATGTATGCTACGCAGACACCAAATTATCCCACCAAGGGTCCTCACCCAAGATAATTGCCACAGACACATCACCTGTAACACTGACCCATGATGAGAAGTGTAAAGAAACCAGCGTCTGAATTACTCCATAGAGAGCAGCTTCCACCTTGGCGCCACCCCCAACTCCAAGACCAAAGCTCCTTTTTTTCAAGTGCTCCCCTCAGGAGCAAGGCCGTGCGCCTTATGTTCATTTGTTAGAATCAACTGCCCGGTAAAGAGTACAAGTCTCTTTTACACCGTCGTACAATTTTACCTGAGATTTTAATAAAGATTTCACGTAATTGAATGCATTTTAATTGAACTGAGCTTTTAATAAAAGTCTACACTTTTAAAAATCCATCTTAAGAGTGGATGCTGAGAAAAGATTTCATTCTATATGTTTGAGGCTTGGAAAAAAAAAATTACACCTTTCTCTCCCTGATGAAAAGCATAACCCTATTCATAATTAATTGAATTTTTTTTCTGAAATGAAAAGTAGTTTTCTAATGAAAAAATGTAATTTGTATTTATGCGATACTTCTTCAGTAATAAAAATACAACTTCCTTAGCGTGAATGACAGTGAGGTGCGCTACATTAATGGACCTATCTGACTGAAAGGAGAGGGAGGGCTGTCGTTCAGGGCATCAGAGGTGGACCGTGTGGGAATACCACAGGGCTGACTGTAATTTCCAACTGCCCTAAGAATCAAAGTCTCGGACTCATTTTCTAAGCAGAATCCTGAAGTTGCTCCTAAAGAAGCAATGTGGCATTCTCTCTGAAGAACATGATTATGGTAATTTGTACTAATTGTCACTCCCGTCAGCGGTCTCATCAGACAGGCTCAAGACTTAAAAGACTGAGGCAGTCTCTTTCTCTTACTTCTTAGCAATGTGCTAGAAAATGTTCGGGACTAACAGACAATGCATAAATAATTTAAAATAGTGAGTATGTTAAGAAATTTTATATTTATGTGTGGGAAAACAGAAATAGGTACATACAACACAGTGTATATCTGGTGTTTTCCCAAAAAGTCAGTTTGCCAAGGGCTAAATTCATAGGACACATTTTTATGGAGAGAATGAGCTGCATGGATTTAATTAAGAAACATCCAAGCAAAAAATTTCATATGGAGTTTCTTGGTCATTTTTTAAAATGCATGTTTTAAAACTAAAGGTTAAGGGAGAAATAATGCCCTAATTCCAAACACTCTGGTAATGTGTTTTCTCATCCTCGAGGTGGGGGGCTTAAAAAATAAACAAAAACATGGTCTTTGTACAAATCACATTCATGGATCTCAGTTTTTATTTCTTAACATTATTTCAAATTTAAAACTATAATTTTCAGCTTTTAAAACAACTGTCAAGTAGTAATATATGCAAGAAATATAAAGTAGTAATGATGTAAATTATAATCATTAAACATTTATCTGATAATTCTAATGAATTCTGAGTCTAATGAGTAATGGGATATATTTCCATATTGTTTTCAAAACAATTATATAACAATTTTGGTCAAAAGAAGATGTGTGAAGCTTTCTCATTTATAATTTGGGAATCACTACTATTTTATTTTGTAGATCTGGAAAGCAAAGTTCATGAGGTTAGTTTACTAGAAAAGGTTACAAGCTAATAAGTAAAAAAGTTGATGTGAGAAATGCACACTCAAAACTTATATAATCTTATTAACTAATGTCATCCCAATAAATTTAACTTTAAAAAGCCAAGATTTTAAATATACCTTTTATTAATGCTACTATTCATATAATTTATTAAAAATACTACTGTGCAAGTCTTTCTTTAGTTGTTTTTTATAGAAAACACTATAAAATATAGATAACATACACATGAAAGTCTCCAGAAATGGTTAATTCATATTAACATAACCATTTATAGATGTTTAAAGATTTAGTCTTTAAAGTTGAGAAACCTGGGTTCGATTCCTGGCCAGGGCACACAGGAAAAGTGCCCATCAGCTTCTTCACTCTTCCCTCTCTCTCTTTTCCCCACCCGCAGCCAAGACTCCATTGGAGGAAAGTTGGCCCCGGCTCTATGGCATCTGCCTCAGATGCTAGAATGGCTCAGATTGCAGTGGAGCAACGCCCCATATGGGCAAAGCATTGCCCCCAAGTGGGCATGCTGGGTGAATACTGGTTAGGTGCATGTGGGAGTCTGTCTCTTTGCCTCCTTGCTTCTCACTTCAGAAAAATACAAAAAAAAAAAAAGTTGAGAAACCTCTTGCTGTTCTTCACAGATTACTGAGAAAATATAGTAGAAAATAAAAGTATTATCTTGTAGACTTTATCAAAACTAAAATAATTGAATATTAATATTTAATTATTTGTATACTTTATACCAATACTGTATAGTAATGGCCTTAATACTAGTTATAACAGAAATGACAATATATACTTCATTTTGAATATATACTGAGAGTTTTGCTAACAAAAACATGTCTAGTTGTAAAATAAATATTTTTAATAGTTCATATATATTTTAGCAAATTCCTTTTTTTATGTCTGGTGGCTCTTCATTATTAAAGTCTGTATGCTATAAAGAGAAAAATGAATATTAAAAGAAGAAAATCAATAGTAATAAAAATGCTTTCTTTTTAAAACTGAAATTCTGAGAATATATGCTATCAGTCTTAGAAGGGTTTTTATTAAAGATCCTATATAATTGAACAATTATTTAAAATACTCAATGACAAAAAACTGGCTCCCATAGCATGATATCAAATTCAAATTTAATAGTTCTATTAAGGATTACATGGAAAACCTCATGTGAAAATTTAAAAGGAAGCTCATCCACAAAATTGCTTATTTATTAAAGATTATAATAAAATCTCACCCTGGCTGGTAGGTTAGTTGGTTAGGGTGTCGGCCAGATCTGGCAAGGTTATCGGTTTGATCCCTGGTCAGGGCACATACAAGAATCAACCAATGAATGCATAAATGAGTGGAACAACAAACTGATCTCTCTCTTTCTCTTTTCCCCCTTCCTCTCTTTCTCTAAAATCTATAAATAAAATGTTTTTAAGATTATAATAATATCGTAATTTATAGTATAGTATTCCATTTCTCAGGGACTGTTTTTTTTTATTTTTATGTGTTGGCTATCACTTTGCAAATTCAAGCATGTTATTGAAAAGAAGCAGTCATTTTCAAAAACCAATGATAAAACCAAAACAAAAGGTAAAAAATTCTTTTGAGCTTATTGCTCAACACACATGAGATCCCAATGTTGATATTTAGAACAAGCCACAGAATGATGATTTACTGTCCAACTCCTTTTTCTTGCAAAGCCAGTTCCAGGTTTATGTAATTTACTGTTCTGTGGAATGTGAAATTGCTAATTGTTTCCCTCAGCCAGGCTATCAACTCGGACTCTGGAAAAAAAAAAGGTTTCTCTTAAAATGCAGAGTATTTATGGTTTAAGATCAGATCTCCACACTCAACTGTCTCTATCGCCTGTGTCTTTAACAGGAAAACTTTACACATAATTTGTGGCCGTAAACTAATATTTGAAATGGTAAGAGAAACTTGAAGTGCAGGTACAATTAATAGCACCAATGAAGGAGGGAATGAAGGAACATCTTATGTATGGATTAGTGGTCACAGAAGTCCACTTTAGAAAAATCGCCACACATAATTTGACACAAATAGTAACATCTACTCAGAAAAGGCTCATGACTGAGTTCCCTGTGCCCTCATGGAGAAAATTACTTCCAATTGAGGTCACTTGGCAGGCAAGTGTAAGGGAATCTGAATTTCAGCTCTTCGATGGCCTCCGATTTCCAGATAGTCAAACACACTCACCAGAATTAAGAATCTTAATGTTTGTAAATATAAATACCTCATTTTAAAATGCTAAAAAATTAGCTGTATATCCTAAAGCTATGAATATGACAATGCTATAGGCTGGGCCCATAATTCTGTTGAATCAATTCTCAGAATAAGTAGGCATCCTTTCATATTTTATAATGGATGGAAATAGAGATTAGTGGGAGATTCTGGTGGGTGCAAAGGAATGCTTCCATTTTCAGAAGGGGGGTGCACTCGGGTACCATTTGAATGGACCAGAGCTACCTTGCCCTCAAGATAAAGAGGAAGCAAGAAAGGCTGTGTACATTCACAGCCCCTGACAAGACTGATGATCATCCAATGAATGGTGAAGCCTTTCACTTTGCCAGTACCAACAGCTGGGCCAACAGGAGGTAGGTTTTTTCATGGGATGGTAGTTTCAATGGTCTGGAGTCAGCAAAGGACAAATGGGACATTCAAGATTAAATAGTCCCACCATATACAGTGGCAGCATGATCACTGAACGAAATCAAAATAAAGAACTGGGTTTGTGTGGTTAAGAAGCAGTTTGAGGAATACTTCCCTCCCCAGATAAATGAATTTATGAAAAAAAATCAGTGCTGCAATTCAGGTAGTTAAAGAAATCCTGACACCTATTCGTAGCAACTCACTAGAGTAAGAGATTAAAGGTGAAGAAAAAAAACCAAGTAGAAAAAAATATAGAAGATATATAAGAATTCAAAGGGAAAAGGCTTTAACATAAGCAATACAATGAGAAAATATAAGAAATGATAAAGGCCGGCATCGAAAGTATTCAATTAAATACATGTGTCTTTAAACCTATGTGTCTCAATAAATACATTCCTCCCTTGTCAGTCTAGTATAAACTATACCACTCTGACCTACATGTCATATTATCTTCATTTCTATAAATTTAAAGCACTTCACTAGGAGGCAAAGAAAAAAATTAAAGTCTAAGGAAATTAATATACATTGTCAAGGACGAAGAGGGGGAAGAAATGCTAAATTCTATGGTTTTGATGCACTATCCTCCAAAACGGGTCCTTTCTCTTAAGCACTCACTAACATTAAGTTATTATACATTATTTTAGTTAGGTTTTGCACTCCTTTTGGGTAAAACAAAGCAAATATTTTGTCATAACAGAACCACAGAGAGTGTTCCCTCTCCTCTCCTCACATTAATATTCTAAACATCCTGGAGGCTGCACAAGACTAGCCACCTAGCAAAATGAGACTGTTTCAGAATACTGGGCAGCCTTGATTACAGCTGACAGGTGGGAAGAAAGTCACATTAAAATATTATCATTCGCAATAATTACAATAATCCATCACAGAGTGCTCAGAAATTCTGCGAGGTGAATTTGCTGCGAAAACACAAATATTTCCAAACCTTTTTATTCCAGTGCTTCTTAATCTATGCCATTTCAGATCATTTTCATATCGGATAGGATTAATAGTAAAAATTTCCATCAGAAACTGAATATCATTTTACTCATGCATAGAAGAACACATTCCAATGGAATAAATTTCTCAAAAATCATAACAAATGAATAAAAATGGTGATACAGTCCCCAAGTTGCCAATGTTTTGTACTGCTTTCAACTTGTTTGCAAGAGATCTACTCAGACAAAGGAATAATAAGGTATATAAAACCGTCTAACACATATGAAACAATGGAGATCTCTAAATCTGACAACTGAATCAAATATGACTCATCTTTTAATTATTACATAATAATTGAGCCACATTTACCATGTGATGTTACCTTCTGACCGTTAAATATGATCGTATAAACGAGGGACAGCCAAATGCTGGTTCACAGTTCATATGGAATACACAAATATGGCAAAACTCTATACAGGTATGCTGTATTTTAGTTGCTAAGTGTTGGACAAGTGAGTTTGTAAAATTTGTATTTTTTGAGTTTGCTCACTTTTATTGTTAGAAAAAGGCGCTGGGCAGCACCAGGTATATGTGTTCTGTAAAATTACAAATTACCTTCTTGCTTGGGAGGGGCCATTGTTTTGCTAGTGTTTGCTGGAGGAGGGGGCTTTGTGGGCCCAGGCAGTTTTGCAGAGAGAGAGGAGAGAAGGCAGAGTGCTGAAAAAGAAGTCAGTTTGTGCAGAGAAAGAGAAAGTGTACAGATGGGAACCAGAGCTGAGGGGCTTTTGTGAGCTCCGCTGAGACTGGTGGGGCCTTTGATTCTATGAGGAACCGGAGAAGATTCTGCTGGTTGTGGAACCAGAGAATATGTCAGGGCTTTGGGAGCTGTGAATGAAAGGGAAGTGTTTTCCCTGCCTGTTTGCTCGTCGGCCGGTGCGAGACTTTAATAAAGGAATGGACCACCATTTTTTGGCTCCACTGTTTCTTTACCATCTGGCCAAATCCAGTGAGAACCTGCATGCGCATGTCCATGACGGTGGCAGCCACTGGCTGTACACTAGGTAAAAGGAGTTAAGACAAGACTTTCCTTCTAAACTTACAGTATGTTTTCTATATGTGATGGAAATGAGGCGGTGAGCTGATATTTAAATTGGATGTCTAGTTGTGTAATGCTCTGTTGTCTATCTAGCCTCATATTTCTTTGTTAATTTTAGAGGATATTCATAAAAACACAAAATATAAAGCCCTTCTAATTACAAAAAAAATTAATTTCATACAGTCTGTAGATGTACGTCATGTCAGTCCACGCACAAATGGAAAATAAAAACGCAACTCCATAAAGCAGAGATCCACAAAACATGTTCCCTCCCCCATCTTTTACGGAGTAAAATATTTCTCTTTCCAGTACTAAGATGTTTTTACTAATTTTATCTGGGGCATATTTTGTGGCTCTCAGTAGTTCCTCTCTCAGAGTTTTCAGCTGCGGTACTCAGACATCCCTATGAATCATCATTACCCTGTAGGCACACCTCAAAATGCTCCTCACCCAGTTTCTATTACATTTGTCTCAGGCATATCCCACAGAGCCATTTAATGAGAAGGGGCAAGGAAGAGGAATGCTCTTTGGACAGTGCAAATCCATACTAACTCATGTAATTGAGCTTAACAGCAAGAATAAAACCTTATTCCTGTAGCCTCAAAAAATAGTATTTTAAACGAGCCAAGTTCTTCCTGCAGTCACTCACTTTTAACAATAGTTGCATCAGGGGATCGAGTAGGAAGGAAACATTTTTATTAATTTTTCTCTTATCTGCCAGAAGAATGTTGATTTTCTTTTTCATTTGCGTATGTTGCCTGCAGGTAGCAGACCAGAGAATCATATAGTAGAAGTTCTTTTTGATTAATTTCTTTCCATGTGTTATGTTATTTCTTATATATAATTGATTTGGGGCTTTGCTCATAGTTGTACACCTTTTTTTATATCTGCACCAACTGCTATACTTCAATCTAGAAAGTTGAAGGAAATTACCTGAATTTTGTTAAGTTTATTAAAAATGAGATCTGCGAATACTTAAATTGAGTTTTGAAATGTTAATGCAAAAAGAAGATATTAGAGAATTTTTAATGGAGGTTTGAATTTGACCGTATTTCATTGTAAAAGGGAGGGAGGGGGTTCAGGTTATATTCAAATTGTTTCTTTAGGAGAAAAAGATAAACTCTTTGATTTTATAAAAATGGGAGTAACACTCTTTGCTACAAAGTCATTGGCTATTTCTCTAGATGGAAGTATTAATACTTCTTATATATAAATCAGAAAACAATTTAAGTTCTTTAAATGTTCCCCCCCCAAAATGCTTTGCTTAGGCAACCTTCAAATTAATGAATAATGCTAACAAGAACACAACAATTTTGCTTAGAACATATACAAACCTAGCAAGCAGCAACTAATCTTACATAGTACATTAAACACCAATATCATAGAAAAAATTAAATCTATTGAAGAAAAACAAATATGAACTAGAATCTCTAATGACTAATTTAGTCTCAGAAAGTAACTCAAGCATTGGAAAAATTCAGTTCATTAGTAAATGCCTTGTGCATTGACCCAAAAATGAGTGACAGAGATGGAAGTAAAATTCAAATAGTTTGTAATCAGGTTTCAGTCCCGAGCCCCATAAAGCTATTCTTGGTTTATTAAATAGTACTCTATCATAAAGAAATATGAAAAGTATATTCATTACAAAAACTATGCATTTTTATATGATAGTGATGTTTTCAATAATAAAAAGCCCTTATTAACTGATAATAAGTACAAAGGATGAAAGATTTGTATAATTTTGTTTTCTTTATAAGACTTTCATGTATGCATTCATTCATTCATTCATTCTTTATTCATTTAAGCAGGATTTATTGAGTGAAGAACCTGACAGGCACTATGTTAGATCCTGGATTAAGAGCAGGCAGTGTCCAGAATGGATGGCCCCAGCCCAAAGAAAGTGCGTAATCTAGCTAAGGAGACAGCCTTTATGCATACAGGCATGACATTTATTTTTTTAAAAAAGATAACTCCTTTTAACATGTGAAAGGCAAGGAAGGCTTCTTAGACATCATAAATTCTAATTACTTATGCACTCTTTTTATTTCTCCTATTATATTTCTATCTTACCTTTATTTGTCACTGGAGGCAGCAGTTAGCTGTGGCATTTGTTACTTGGACAAATAAGAATTTTTCAATTGAATTTAATTGTAATAAAGTTGAAGACCAAATCAAGGAGAAATGATATTGGGTCAATTTTTTTAAAAAGGTCTAGTACATAGCTTTGAATTACTATTATTTATATTGTTGGGGAAAATTAATTACAATTGACAATGCGAAACCCATGGTCTGTTCTTGTTAATTCAAACAGGAACTATTTATTTATTTATTCATTTTTAGGGAGACAGCTTTATCGGTACCTGAGAAAGAATACAGGAGAAAGTCACCCGCAGCCTGCCAGAGTTTGTTCGAAGATGTGGGATCAGGTAAGCAGGAGTTTTCCCCCACAGTGAACACCACAGACACAACAAAAACATCAGGTGTTACCCAGGATATAAATACAGAACATTAGCTTTTTTTCCCCAGAACATTAGCTTTTTAAGGGCACTATGAGTAAGAAAGGAAAGGATCTTCATGGAATCACTTACACATGATATGTGGCTGAGAAATATTTATTGAGTGAATTAATAAGAACTCTTAACAATAACAACTTGTATAAGAAAAAGAACATGTTTTCTTGAAAATTTCAAAGCGCCTTCAAAGTGCAGCCAATTCCTTTTTTTTTTTTTTTTGTATTTTTTTGAAGTGAAAAGCAGGAGGCAGATAGACTCCCGCATGCATCCAACCAGGATCCACCCGGCATGCCCACCAGGGGGCAATGCTCTGCCCATCTGGGCCGCTGCTCTGTTGCAACCAGGGCCATTCTAGCACCTGAGTCAGAGGCCATGGAGCCATCCTCAGCGCCCCAGCCAACTTAGCTCCAATGGAGCTTTGGCTGTGGGAGAGGAAGGAAAGGGGGAGGGGTGGAGAAGCAGATGGGTGCTTCTCCTCTGTGCCCTGGCCAGGAATGGAACCTGGGACTTCCACATGCTGGGCCGACACTCTACTGCTGAGCCAACCGGCCAGGGCCAAAATGCAGCCAATTCTTATCAAACAAAAACTAAATTCTGCAAACTAGGTGATAATATTCTACGTCCTCTACCCAGCCAGCCAGAGCGGGCCGATCAGTCAGTAGCAATTGATGTAAAGAAAGAGGTTCCAGCCAGATCCCTCGTTCCAGTGCTCATCACCGCTTGCTCCAACCCCTCGTAATGGTGCACAAAACAAGTGTGGTTTGTGGGATTTCACAGAGCAGTGTCGTGCCTGACCTCAGTAGTTAGTTAACCCATATATGTAGCTAACAAAACTGCATGTCCTCGTACTACCTGGTCGAACCGAACAGTCAAGGTAAAGGACAACTACAGAACTCTGCTCCATTTTTCACCAGTAGGAGTGGCCTCCTGCTCCTGAAATGCTGCCAGTTTGGCCCTCTGTTTGGGTTTGACATAGTAAATAATGATGACTATTCTCCCTAAGCCTGTACAGTCCTGCACACACGTGCTCAGCAAGGCCAGAAAGAGACTCCTCACACAAAACAAAGCATTGTTGAAGAGCCTGCGTATTGGAGTACCACCTGTGGTCGAATCTGCTTAATTTTACAGGTGTATGTGTAATTTTCCAAATTTCCTTCGGGCATATCCCTTTCATCTTAGGAGGGTTACAAAACCTCCCACAGGTCTGTCGTTGCAAAACCCTAACAAGACGAAGGGGCTTTGCGAGTCGAGGTAAAAACAAAATCCACACGTTCACTCCACTCTAATTGTGACACGTTCTGGGGATACCCATCAAAAAGGCACTTTATAACAAGTGTTCTGTGCTGTCATTAAACCACCACAAAGGTACCTCGGTTCAGTACTTGTGACCATCTCAAGAGGCCCCAGACAGCACTTCCCCATAAAACATATCTTCAAAAAGACTTTTACTTTATACTAGCACATTAAAAGAGTGCCTAAAGACACAGAGGCACTCAATACAGCTATATTTTTAAGAACACTTACTCTCTGGAGAATCGGGCGAGCAGGTAGGGTGCCACTCATAACAGAGCTAGCTTACCCACACTACTCTGCTCCGTAGCCGGGACCTGGAGGAAGCATCTAAGGGCGCTCTTAAAAAGAAAATATCCTCCGCCTTTTGACAACAAAGCCTACAACAGAATAAAAGCAAGCACCTTTACAGGCAGAAGTTATAGGGGTAAGCCACAAGGTGGAGAGCACCGTAAATGACCTCTCCCCCGCCAGCTCCCAGCACTCCAGTATTTGTGTCGTAAACTCTGCGGCAGCCTCCAGGAGACACATTCTTTTGCACTCTGGCATAAGTGCCTATCTATATGGCATTATATGTGGGTACAAAACCAGGCTTGGTATCTTCTTTTCAAATTAATGAGAATTTCATTATCTCCTTCAAACTGTCAACGTCAAAATGCACTTATTAACCCTACTGAAGGTGGTTATGTTATAAAGTTCTTATTTCAAAGCTGATAACAAAGCTATATTTAATGAAAACCTAGAAAGGGTCTCACCCCAATCACCTTCTCTCATTTGAAACCAAGAAAGGCACATCCGTTCCCTCCAATAGAAAACCAGAATATCAGACCTATTGGGATTTACCTAATATTCAGTGCACGGAAACATATACAGGAAAATCTGCACCTTGAAGAATACTTAATCCCCACTGCTCTTAAACCCATGCTTTCTAATTCTTATAAACAAATGCATCCAACTTGAAAAATCCAGAAATAAAAGTTTTCCTGTTTTCAAATAATGCTTTGCCTTAAACAACAATACATAGGGTATTTTTTAGATTGTTTTTGTTATGTGTTTTTTACTGAACCATTACTACTTAGAACCACCATAGTATATGGGGGTCCTCGGGTTATGACAGTCTTGACATACGATGTTTTGAGTTTACAACGCTCACTCCCATAAAAACTTTAAAAAATTGAGATGTGAGTGTTTCGGCTATTACTTTGCCTCGCAATGCTATAGGCAGATTTTGGGAGAGAAGAAGTGATCAACCTTCCAGACTAATAGGGAACAATTCTTTTTTTTTTTTTTCTTTTCTTTTTTCTGAAGCTGGAAACAGGGAGAGACAGTCAGACAGACTCCCGCATGCGCCCGACCGGGATCCACCCGGCACACCCATCATGGGGCGATGCTCTGCCCACCAGGGGGCGATGCTCTGCCCATCCTGGGAGTCGCCATGTTGCGACCAGAGCCACTCTAGCGCCTGAGGCAGAGGCCACAGAGCCATCCCCAGCGCCCGGGCCATCTTTGCTCCAATGGAGCCTCGGCTGCAGGAGGGGAAGAGAGAGACAGAGAGGAAAGCGCAGCGGAGGGGTGGAGAAGCAAATGGGCGATTCTCCTGTGTGCCCTGGCCGGGAATTGAACCCGGGTCCTCCGCGAATTCTTTAAGAAGGTAGAGAGGCCTGCAACAGTTCCTGTCCCCTCTCCATCAGCTGCTTCTCTAGATGAAACACCTGTAGTACAGGTAGAATCATCTCCAGCGTCTCCTGCATGTTCCTTAGGCAATCCTGATTCACCTAACCCAGTATCTCCAGCACCTTCTGCAGGTTCTCCTGCCTCTCCAGCTTCCTCCTCCCAATAGGTCACTCTCTCCCACCTTGCAATGCCCCTTCCAGTGTGCAAGCCAGCCACAGGAATAAGGGTAAGGAAATTTTTTACATTTATACTTTGTCATTTTTTTTCTGTTACTAAAGTACAGTATTTCTATGTCCTTTTCCTTTTTTTGTGGCTTGTGTTTTTATATTCTAAGTTATGATTTTACAACTGCGTTAGGATAGGTAAGTGACTTAGGCTAGGGTCTGTTTTGACTTACACCAAAGTTCAGGTTATGTCACTGTTATAGGAACAAAACTGTCCTGTAACCCGAGGATCCCTTATATACAGAATGAAGCAAAATATGTGAATGATTTTTATATGAATAAGCTTTTCCTAGTTCAGTTATTTTCCTGCTATGGTTTAGAAAATTATTCTGTCATGCCCCACTCTCTGCTTTTATATGCCTAAAATATTTTACTCTTGGCTTGGATAAAATATAAACAAGTAAATCATACCAGCTAATGCAAGATATTGAATCCATTAATGGACGTCATTCACTGTTAGCTAGTGTTCAATCTAATTCTCCCCTTAGTTGTTACTGCCCTATGTTTCCTGGCGGCAAAAAGAAACGCAGTATTCACCAATCACCCAGCCATCCTCCCTATCGCAACCTTCCATCTTGGACACAGGCTAACATTTGGCTCAAGTATTAAACAAGTATGGAAAAAATTTATGGAAATATATACTGATTTCCTCTGCATTTCCAAAGAAAAATCAGGGTACCTCCCACTGGTTCTGCCATTCTCCGCTCAGACCTCAGCCTTAACTACTAATCTCTATTTTAATGGACATCAGTTTCAGTGTGAATTAGATTCACCCTGAAATTTTGATAAAACTGCAGACTTTCAGGCTCCACTCCCAGAGATTCAGCAGCTCTGGGACAGAACCTAGAAATCTGAATTCTAATCCTACACACAAGTTATTCTAACACAGACCCCACACTGAGACACACTGAGACTCACTGACCTGTGGAAAAGGGCAACTGAAGAAGATATAAATGACAACATTCTTACAACAGTGTGAGGGCCAAGATAAGAGCGAACCTTTATTGCCTGACCACATAGAGCATCAGACTGGGATGCAGAGGACTCAGGATCAAAACCCTGAGGTCACCTGCTTGAGTGTGGGCTCATCTGGCTTGAGTACAGATTCACCAGCTTGAACCTAAGGTCGCTGGCTTGAGCAAGGGATCACTCACTCTGCTGTAACCCCCCCCCATCAGAACACATATGAGAAAGCAATCAATGAACAACTAAGGTGTCGCAACAAAGAATAGATGCTTCTTATCTCTCTCCCTCCTGTCTGTCCCTGTCTGTCCCTCTCTCTGTCTCTGTTGCAAAAAATAAGAAAGAAGAAAGAAAGAAAGAAAGAAAGAAAGAAAGAAAGAAAGAAAGAAAGAACCATTATCTCACCAGCAAACCCATGAGATCATTTTCTACCTCTATAGTTTAGTTCTACTGTGCTGAAGGACACACTGTCCTGGACTCGGGGCTCTGGAGTATGCTCCGATGGAAAACTTAACTCATTCATTCAGCATCGTTTTCTATGAGGCCTCCTTTCCACATCTGAAGAAACATTCAATATGACTTTGGCCATGTATTTTACCCACTGCATTTGAGCTTTGTTCATGCACCACATGGAGATTTGACTCTGATGAAGTTGTTGTGATCGAGTTCTACTCCACAACTCTTTCCAGAGCTTGGAGATTTAGCTGTAACACAAATGAGGCTGTTCTAAATTAGAACAACCGTTACCTCTTTCTTTGGTTTTGTTTTTGTTTTTACAATATATGACCTTCTATAAATAGTTACAGTAAGAGATGCAAGGGGAGGTGGTGGTCAAGTAGATCTAATTCTTTTATGAGCTGTTGATGAGTGGAGGATCTGAAATGTTTTTAAGACATCTGCCAGGATTCCAAACACAGCTACGGAAAATTTCAAAGATTCTTTGAAAAATTCAGAGTCACGCTGTGCTGAATTAAATATTTTAACAGCAAGCTTTCTTGTTACTGTAGACAAGATACAGTAACATCTTGTGTATCTAGGAATAAGACATAATAAGACATCAAGAGAAAATTAATGTGACAGATCAGTAACTCAACCTAGAGCTTAAATAAATTTAAAATAAAAAGGGGAAAAGAAAGGAATTGCTCTGTTTGAATAAAAAAAAACTTTCTACGATAAGTTAGATAATAAAATCTATTTTTTCAACAACATAGAACTGCACTTCTAAAAACACTTTTGAGAGAATAAAGACAAAAAGCTATGCCCTAAAACTCCCATAAAATTGGCTGAAGCAACTACAGTGCACAGGGAACAAGAAAGAACACATTCCTGACTGTGGAAAGAGGCTGGTTATCCTTCAGCTTCCTACATCATTTAGATCTCTTCACTGAGCTCTTTCACTTTCTGTTATCTGTGGTAAGAACCTAGGGCCTATGGCCAAGTCTGTGTTTTATCAATGACCACAAAAGTTCCTTAGAGTGACTAGCTTCCTACATGGATTTCAACATTGGTTTTGGGGCTTTTTTGTTGTTGTTGTTGTTTTGTTATTTTTGCAATGCCAGGAAGATTGCACATCTCACTAGAACTCTTGCTAATACAGAGAAAACATCATGAACTGCTCTGCCCAGATAGCTCAGTTGGTTCGAGTGTCGTCCCAGAGTATAGAGGTTGCCGGTTCGATCCCTGGTCAGGGCACATATAGGAAAAGATGGGTGTTCTTGTCATGTGCTCTGCCTCTCTCTCACTCAAAAATAAATAAATAAATTTTTAAAAATCATGAACTGAGTGTCTATTGGCACCTGGCCAAGAACCACACAAGACACCATCTATATGGTTTTGGCTTTGCCATTGTCACCTCTGAAAAGGAGAAAGAACCAACAACCAGGACACAGCTGAGGGAGAGGTGATAGAAGTCCTAAATTGTGCTGATCCTCTGCTTTACAGCCTGGCTAGCTCTGTTATTTCAATATGTTAAAAAATATAAACTAAGGTCTCCTAGGAGGTGAGGGTTAGTGATGGGGGGAAATTTTGAACATAACACATATAATACGCTAAACACTAAGAAAGGAAAAATCTTCCCTGTTTCCTCTAAAATATATTTACTTTATAAAATGCAATAATATTTTTAAAATATGCTTCATGTTTTCTGTAAGATTTTTAAGGTATTCTTTCAAAAAGCTAAATATATAATAAGAAAAGACTGTAACAATGAAATCACAATAACAAAAACAAAATGTATAATACTAAGCAATAATATATAGCACACCTGATGGTCCAAAACAATTGAATTAGTGATGCTGATGACAAGCGATTGGAAACCAAATGGAACCTGGTAATCAGAAGCAGTGTTGGCAATATGTGTAATATTAAAAAATTATGCATATTTATAATTTCGAGACCCAAAGGAAGCCCAAACATTTGAGATTAAGAAAAATAACCAAAATCAATAAAAAGTTCATCTTTGTTATAGTTTCAAAGAGCAATGATAAAGAGTCATCTTTTTTACCTCCAAGTCCATTTTTCTCCCCAAATCTATCACTCTACCAAAGTGGATCACTAAAAAGAAATAAATAAATGACAAAAAGCAGAGGGAAAGCTAGCATAACTCTAGGGGAAAAGGCTGTCAGAAATCACATTATTTTCAGTTGACTCTGAAATTTATATGTGATGTTGACCAAAAAAGTGTCGCATCTGCTGGGCCTCAAAAACCACATCACAAGACACCATTTCTGTAGAACTTATTAAAAGATGTTCTTCCATTTTCGGGGAGTTGAATTATTAGTCATTAAGAATGGAAAAACTGTGCTTAAAAGTAATTTTCAGGGAACAATGAGACTTGCTATAGATAAAAAGATCCTTTTTTAAAAATATCAAATTACAAATAGAAGTTGGATTTTAATGAGCCTAAACACAAACTAAGGTAATAGAGTATTAGACAATATATGTTAAAAGAGAAATTAAATTTTAACAAGATTAGCAAACATAGATTAGATTAATAGGTAAGTGGGAAGTGGGGTTTAAATGAAGTCATAACACCTAATTTTTATCTCTCTTGGTTTGATTCCATAAAAATATTTTAATTGAGTAATATTTTAAGATAGCATTTAGGAGAATTTCTACCTTCCATACAATTAAAGATATTAAAATCAACCAGTAATAATATAGTCAGAAAACACAAATAAAATATCATTAGGAACACAAAAACACAGAATGCAATATATAACATGATAACTGAAAAAGTTTAAAATTAGAATAAAGAACAAACGCATATTAATTTTTTAAATTAAACATTTAAAAATGTTTAATGTGTTCCATCCACATGAAGACATAGGCAAAAATTTATCAATCAACATAAAGGAAAATATAGGAATGCTGAAAATATTAAATTCGCACAAGATTTAAGGAATTAGCAAATTAAAGTTACATAATATTGCTGAGATCAATTAATAGCAATACCACCGAGTGAAAAATATTAACAAACCATTATCACAATGCCATACACTGAGGAGTAAAAAACATATAGAGAGAATTTGAACAATATAACTAATATAACACAACCTATATGTACAAAATTAGATGTTAGATACCATTTTTGTTTCCTACAAAGAATAGATTGTTACAATAATTCATAAAAGATTTATAGACCCTGACCAAATATTATTAGGTGCTCTAGTAGTTTAAAAAAAATAAATGTATTACAAGGAAATATAATTAGAAATTATATGTAATGTAAGAATAAGAATTTTCTTAAAAGTAACTATTTAAACATATAAGTAGCATGGTTTCGGTAGTTTTGTGTTCAAATGTTAGCTTTCTCTAATAGACGTATTCTGACTTCAGACGGCCTAGGAGATGTAGCCAAAGGCCAGTAAGAACGCCACCGTCAGCACATGAGAGATCCTGAAGATAAACGATGAAATACAGGTGGAAGGTCATAGCCGGTGCTCACAAAATCATCTGAACGCATCAATATGTCTCACACCAGAGAAGCCCAGAGGTTCTTTGTGAAAAGCAATGGGAAACTGACTAAAAATTGATACTTTCTTTAAAATTAATAAACTTGGGGAATTTATTAAATAGTGAACAGGGTAAATAAAATTTGAAGAGAAAAAGACAATAAAATAGATTTTTTTAATAGAGCAGATCATTATACTAATAAATTGAAAATACTATATAAAATGCAGGATTTTCCCTTCATAAAGCTAACTGTATTTTTAAAAATTAAAGTAAAATACCTAAGTTGAAAAATGATTGAAGGACAAATTAAAAATACATATTATATAATTTCAAACATTAAAAAACTTCTAGGATAAATCTTCTCTAAAAATATATATGACATTGAGAAAAATCACAAAATTTAATTAGAGAAAAAATAGTTTGTTTTATAAATGTAGATGCATAACATCACACACTCCTAGAAATAGAAACCAAATGTTATAAAGATGCCAACAATTCTTAAAGTAGTTTAATTATATAATGGTATTCTATTTTAAATCTTTGGAAAATTTTTAGGTATTTGAAAAAAATGACTCTTTAGAGAACAATGTTGATGAACTTTACTGTGATGATGAAAATATTCTAGGCCCTGGCCAGTAGGCTCAGTGGTAGAGCGTCAGCTCAGCATGTGTTAGTCCCGGGTTTGATTCTCAGTCAGGGCACACAGGAGAAGCAACCATCTGCTTTTCCAACCCCCACTCCCACTCCTCCTTCTCTCCTTGTCTCTCCCCTTGCTCCCACAGCCATGGCTAGAATGGTTCCAGCAATTTGGCCCTGGGTGCTAAGGAAGGCTCCATGGCCTCGCCTCAGGTGCTGAAATAGCTCAGCTGCCCAGCAATGAAGCAGTGGCCCGAGATAGACAGAGCATCAACCTGTAGGGAGCGGGCCAGTTGTATCCTGGTTGGAGGGGGAGTCTGTCCTCTCACTTAATAAAAAATTTTTTAAAAATATTCTGTAAGTGTGCACTGTCTGATACAGTAGCCACTCACTCCATGTGACTATTTTCAATACTTAAAATAGGGACAATGTGACTGAGAAACAAAGTTTTAAATTTTATGTGGTTTTAATTTGGGGTCCTGGCTGAAAAAGGCAAAAGCATTAAGTAAAGAAAAAAAAAACCATAAACACAGACAACAGTGTGGGGACTGCAGGAGGGGAAGGGGTGGAGGGAGGGGTGGAGGGTGAAAGATGGTGAAGGAAGGAGACTCGACTTGGCGTAGTGAACACACAATACAGTATACAGGTGATGTGCTGTAGAATTGTGCACCTGAAAAACTGTAACTTTATTAACCAGTGTCACCCCAGTAAATGCAATAAATATATATATATCTTCACATGGCTAGTGGCTACCATATTAGACTACATCTCTAGACCATCTGGAAGGATAAATGGTTAAGAGTTGCAAACAGCCTGACCTGTGGTGGCACAGTGGATAAAGCATCGAATTGGAACAATGAGGTCGCTGGTTCAAAACCTGGGTTTGCCCGGTCAAAGCACATATAGGAAGCAACTACTATACTATGAGTTCATGCTTCCTGCTTCTCCCTCCTCTTTCTCTCTCACTCTCTCTTTCTCTCCTCTCTCTCTAAAAATTAATAAATGAATAAATTTTTAAAAAAGAATTGCAAATAAATATCATAGTCCAAAATATATACCAGAAGTGCATATATTCCAAACATGAGACAAAATCAGAGCAGTAAAAACATGGCCTAGTACCTTGATCGTGGTACTAAAATAAACATTTAGCAATAGACTACTATCATTTGTCAAATTTCAATAAAGACATTTTTCAAAAGAAAGGAAAAATTAATAAATTAATTCAGTTGAAGTAACTAGTTATTAATTGAGGAAAAAAAACCGTTTTTTTCCTGTTACTCCTCTGCTTTCATGTCCTCCATCTGTACTTAGGATGATGTCAAACTCTCTTCTCATGGCCCATAAAATCTTACAAAAGGGCCAGTTAAAAGGTGGGCCTACTAAGCTCTTTGAGCTAAACTCGAAATCCTCCTGCCTTCCTTCCCTGGACCTTGACACAGCAGCCCTCTCTTAATTTTTCAAAAGCCAAAGCTCATTCCAATGTAGAATCTATGCACTTGGCCTTCCTTCTGCCTAGATCACTCCATCACTTCTGATTCAGATCATCATCAGATTTGAGCTCAGATGTCCCCTCCTCACAGAGGGCTTCCCGGCCTCATTCACCACCCCTTCGTGCTACATCTCAGTAGGTGTTTTATTGTGAAGGCTTCGTATTCTCTTACACAAAATGGTGCCAAAGCATGTTCATTTCAATGTCCTTTTCAATACTAATCTATTTTATTTATTTATGTAATTTATTTATTTAATACTAATCTATTTTAAAGCCACGAATGTTCCAAATAGCTTAAAAGTATAGAGATTCAGAGTGTGGGCACTGGAGACACATAACCCAGATAACCTTAGCTTACAACCGGCTTTATCAATTACTCATTACAGGACGTGGGCAAGCTACCTAATCAAAGCTCTAGTGTTGTTGCCTTTTTTTTTTTTAATCTACAAAATTAAAACAGTAAGTGAACATAAAGCATATTATTCTTAAGAAGGGGTCAAAGAATGTATTTTAAATCTCTTAACCTGTTTGTCTATTACTGAATATTAGTGAATGTTAGCTATTAGCCTAGGCCCTAGAGTGTTTGGGTTCAATTCCTACCTCCAAAATATTACTTGTTTGACCTTGAATAAGTCCCTTTATTTGCCTGTTATCTCCATTTTCTCAACCATATATAGGAATGAGAACAGTCCTACCTCATATCATTTTTAAGACGAGATAGATGAATTACAAATTGTGATGTTTTTATAACAGTATTTGACAGTATTTTAAAATAGTAACTATTATTATTGTTCTTATTGCTATATTCAAAAAGAAATACTATTTGCTCATTAAAATAATGATTATAGGTATTTGGCAATATGTTTCCAAAGCTCTAAGAGAGTTCAAATTCAGAGTCATTCATTCAACTTCATGGTCTTTCACTTCAAAAAATAATTGAAGAGGCCCTGGCGGGTTGGCTCAGTGGTAGAGCGTCGGCCTGGCGTGCAGAAGTCCCGGGTTCGATTCCCGGCCAGGGCACACAGGAGAAGCGCCCATTTGCTTCTCCACCCCTCCCCCTCTCCTTCCTCTCTGTCTCTCTCTTCCCCTCCCGCAGCCGAGGCTCCATTGGAGCAAAGATGGCCCGGGCGCTGGGGATGGCTCCTTGGCCTCTGCCCCAGGCGCTAGAGTGGCTCTGGTCGCAACCAAGCGACGCCTGGAGGGGCAGAGCATCGCCCCCTGGTGGGCAGAGCATTGCCCCCTGGTGGGCGTGCCAGGTGGATCCCGGTCAGGCGCATGAGGGAGTCTGTCTGTCTCTCCCCGTTTCCAGCTTCATAAAAATACAAAAAAAAAAATTAATTGAACACAACAAAGATCAGTGTTCAGCAAAGAACATCACATGAATGAAGTTTCAGACACAGTCTAAACACAAACACAATTTACTTTCAAAACCTGTAAATCCGTATCATGTAATGTGATGCAATCTTTAAAAATCTGTTTTAGAAGAATGCCGGTGACACAGAAAAGTGTTCAACATATATTAAATGAAACTAATTGAACAATATGGTCCTTATAGAGTTAGCTCTAATCAGACTAGGTTAGAAAAACAAATAACTAAGTTTTCCAGAACTGAAACTAATTATTTTGAGTGAACAAAAAGCTCTAAGTAAATTTCATGAACTATATATTTTGATTGGACTGGTATCTTATGGATAGCAGAGTTTGTCTTTTTTTATCCTCCCTGGTTATCAATTTAAAAATATAAATACATAATTTCATAAGCAGATTGTTTTGGAGTTATACCTAACGTGTCCTTTATATGTTAACAAGTCATATTTGTGACCCATGAGGACATGGCGTGCCTGATTAAACTTCTCATTATGGCTCAAAGGTGCTTGAAGCAGACACAGTCATTCCTCTTGGTTCTTCCACAGTCTATACACACTCATGTCCGATTTGTTTTCTTTCCTAGGGAGGGGGAAAAGGTAAGAATACTAACTTTTCTGAGGAAAAAAAAAAGAGCTCACAGTTTGTTGTGTTGATCTATCACAAATCAGAAATATGATTCTCTTATATGACATAACAAACTACAGAAAATTTTAATGAAAGGTAATGGTCAGAAAGAAAATCCTCACTCCCACAGAACAGATTTGCAGGTGACAAAAGGTTAGTCATTTTATGCACCTCTGAGAGCCAAAATTCCTCTGTAGCTCCATTAAATGCTATCATTTTAAAGACAGCTTTTAACATGAAAGCACAATCATAAAAAGAAAGTATAACATACCATAACCTTCCACTAGAGCATTCAATTTAATAGTGATCATAAGCAAATATACTGAGAAACACACAAAAAAGGACTTTAAACAGTGGTCAACAAAAACTGCTTTGTCTTAGGGTAATAAATGTTAGGTTGTTTTTCATCCTCATGGGTCCCGAAAATTTATTAGGTATTTATAAAGTTATGTTACTTCAGGTATGTAATTATAAAACCTGGTATATCAAATCAGATCAAAGCGGTTCCCTTTTATATCAGTAACTTTTCCATTTTGATATGTATCTTTTTACTACAACATCAATACCTGCCATTGGTGATTGCTATGCTTGTAAAAGGAAGGGGCAGGAAGAGGTAAGATATGACCGATGGAGAGGGAACAAGAGTGTAAGAAAAATACGACTAATGAAACGGCAAAAGCAGAGCTGATGATGGAACAGAAGTCTGAGCGCTTGGCTAAGGCGGGTGTCTGTTCAGAGTGCAAATCAAGACAAAATTACATTATTTCAGATTTCACTTGTGTTATTTCTTGAGTATTATGTAATTAGCATCAACATTTACTTTAATCAGAAATTCAATTGAAAATTACCTTGTTGTAATGTTACAAGATTTAAAAGCTGCATAATTAATAACAGATTACTTAACAGAGGGCACGAGGACTTTTTTTTTATATCATATGAATAAACTCAATATTGCTCCAGCCATCGAAACACAATAATTAGATTTCATTAGCTTTAATTTCTTGACCAGCAGTATCTGCATTTTGCTAACCCCTTAAAAGGCTGTTGTAATGCAAGTGAGTATCACCAGGAATCTTCCTCCTTGCCCTTGAAATGCAACACCAAAGGAAGCATGAGGGACCCATACTAACTGAAGATGTTTATGCCCTCCCCAAATCAGCAGATGAACAATGTCTTTTCCTGATGTCTGAGCCAGTCTGCATCCCTCACTTCCATTACCTGAGAAGGATCTTTTCCATACTAAATGTTTCTTGCCTTCAAAGACCCCATAGCCTGTTCTTCATTCTCACACTCACAAATGCAACATGGAAAGCTCACTGCAGAAATATGTGAAAACTAAGGATCTAACTTCTCCTCATTTCAAGGGCTAAGACCAAGACTAGGTAGTGTCCACACCCACCAGGTCAGAGAATGAAGGGCATGCATCCTCTACCAAACATGAAAAACACAAACCACAACACTCTTGACAGGCAGCCTGGGAAATCGCAGCACAATGGAAACACATTCGTATAGTCGATGGTAGCATATCCACCCATATCAAAGGAAAGGTATCTAAACCCCTCTCTGCTTCTCTCTGTCGTGCACACACAAACACACACACACCACACACACGCGCATGAACCTCTTTTATTCTTTCTTTGTTTCCTATTATGAGGTGGCTTGTCCTGACACACACTGGTTCTGAGAGCTGCAGATGAGCAACAGCCCAGGGGCCATAGTAAAAATACAGAAATATGGCATGTGGGAGCACCAGAAAAATGATATAAAAATGCACACCAATAATGGACATGAAAAAGAAAGTCATAAGCTTAAATACTTGACAGAATGGAGCTAAAACTATGATAGGTACTTAAAGTATTATTAGTCTTAGAAGTCCTGACACAGGTGTCACTGGAAAGTAATCAGTGGGTGACAGCCTACACCTGAGGAGTAATCAGCAGCTGCTCTGCTATTTGAACCCGGGCGCCAGCCCTGACAACCTGTCTCACTTTGAATGAGCTTCAGAAAATCAGAGTCTCCGTTTCTCTTCTATAAAACAGAATATCTCATAGTACTTGTAAGTTACATGTTATCAATTATGTAATGAATTTAGCATGGTATCCAATACAGCATAAATGTAAAAAATCTGTCAATATGTGAGGTTTGAAATACCTTTATCAATAACGGAAGCATGCTTTTGGAAAGATAATAATAATAAATCCACTGAATTGGGGGGAAATGGTAGGCTGATCAATATGGGAAAAACATGCTTACTTAGATGTCTTAAAATACAATATCCTACACTGAGAATGAGGAAGTGGCCTTGCTGAGACTTCCCTTCAGTTCCAGAGCTTTCAGATACTGCTCTAGGTGGTTCACGGGGGTCCACATTTTTTTGTGGTTAAAGAGGATTTGATTGAATGCAGATCCTACCATCTCTGGGGTTATCAGTGTTCAAATGCAGTATGAAATAATGTATCTCCTCCTTATTCATAAGGATATATAAGGGTTTCTAATTACAGAGGATACATGGTAACACACTAAAGATAAACCTTTGTTCCATGAACACAAAAATAAACTTCCGTTTGAGGTTAAAGGAAGGCTCTCCAGTCTCTTTAGGAAATACTGGGAGAAAGTGCAAAATTGGAGGAAGCACAAACATAATGAACATAGAGAGAACAGGGCAGCTTCTGCAGAGGAAGGATTTGGTTGGGCCCTGGGGACATTCTTTGCACAAACTCTTGCTTCTGTGTCATGGAGATATGTAGAGACTGTAATAGCCTGGACCAGACCCAGTAGAAACAAACTAAAGATATCTTACCTTCCATAGTGCTCATGTATTTGTGATTTATACTGAATTACAAAGTTCTAGTTACAGACACTACCCAGAGACCACAATGGGAAAAGGACCAGAAAAGGCTGTTTGCCACACGCACGATTCAAGAAAATCAAAGGAACCTGCAGACTGGCACAAACAGAGGAGGAGTCCCTTGTTTCACGATTCCAAAGGCTGCCTCATAAGGATAAACTGATTTTAAAATGTTGGAGGCATGAAAAATACTACTCAAAATTCAGCTCGTTTAATGCCGCACCCTTTAATTTATTTTATTGCCTCAAGGGTGGAAAAGGCATGTTCTCCACTGGGCCAGACAAGAAGCAGTGCCAAGCTAATGCTAATGGGAATTCTGTGGCCAGAGCCACACTCAAAGATGTTTGTGCACACTTCAGTTTGGGATTTACCTGCTTTTACAGAAAGGCACAATAGTACGCATCCCTGAAGAGATATAGCCTTTTAGTTTAAAACTGTTTGTCTGAAACATCAAACCTACTTAGCCCACTGAGAATATAAAGCATCTGAATTAAATTCTGTAAAATGCTCTCTATGAAACTTTTTTTTTACAGAGACAGAGAGAGACAGAGAGAGAAACACATAGGGACAGACAGATAGGAAGGAAGAGAAATGAGAAGCATCAATTCTTCGTTGTGGCACCTTAGTTGTTCATTGATTGCTTTCTCGTATGTGCCTTAACTGGGGGGCTATAGCCGAGCGAATGACCCCTTGCTCAAACCAGCAACTTTGCGCTCAAGCAAGCAACCTTGGGCTCAAGCTGGTGAGCCTTGCTCAAGCCAGATGAGCCCGCACTCAAGCCAGTGACCTCGGGGTTTCAAACCTGGGTCCTCTGTGTCCCAGTCCAATACTCCATCCACTGTGCCATGGCCTGGTCAGGCTCTAGGAAACTTTTAATAATATGTCAAAACTCTCATTTTCTAGGTCCTCTGAAAAGAGTAACTTTCTTTGAAATGGAGCTAAAGAGCAGCATATTCCCTAATGAAATAAGTAACAGGAGAGAAGAATGACCCATTTCCAGAGTAGCAGCCTCTACTGAAACAGCTGACAGGAGGACAGGGACATTTCCATAGAGTCAGCGTGTCAGTACACAGACACATTAGAGGACATACCTTCCTCTGAACAAACGTAGCGCAGTGCTCCCAGAGGTGACCCTGTGTCCTCTGTTCTGACCCGAACTCGGCTCACTGCTGGAGCATCTCAGTAGTCAGAAGCATTTTAGATCTGATTTTCTAAAAATTCAATCTTCCAGTTAGGAACTTCCCAACTCACAGAGTTAGGAATGGGAAGCACTCTCACATAAACCTAAGATTCTTTTTAATTATTGTAACTTTCATAAGTAAACTGGTATTTTAAATTAACATTTTGTGAATCAACATCCAAAATCTCAAGTAAATAAGCAGAGGCAGTGAAAAAGATCATTAAAATTTTCCTTTCATATAATGAATTTCTTCTGCCAACACTGTCCACCGGGACTGTGCTATTGCCAATTGACTTTGATATCAGAGCAAGTATATGATTTGTTATAATGTGAAGAATTCTAGCACTGGAATGTTGTCTTCACTTCATATAGGGAAGAAGAGGCCTTTCTCCAAAACTACTTTACTCACAGTCCCACAGATACTACATGAGCATCTTTAATTCCAAACGGAAGTACCCCCCCAAAATTAGAGATTTACCTGTTTTAGCGATACATTTCACATTTGAAACTTTAATAATCTTTTTACTATAGCATATGCCTCCATGATTTTTATTATTTCTTATTGAATTTATTGGTGTGACAATGGTCCAAAAAATTACACAGGTTTCAGGAGCACAAACAGACAATGCATCATCCGTGTACGGCATTGTGTGTTCACCACCCCGAGTCATCCCCTCCCTCATCACCTATCCCCTACTCTGCCCTCTCCCACCTCCTTTTACTCCTCTCCCTCCTGCAATCCCCACACGGTTGTCAGTGTCTATCAGTTTTTCTTTCTTTGCTTATTGCACTAAGTGAGCTAAGCCTCAGTGATTTTTATTAGGCTGCCCTCTGTGCTAGTGTACAGCCAGCAGTCGTGGCCGCCGCAGCCATTCACACGCAGGTTCTCGCTGAATTCGGGTGGATGGTAAAGAAACAGCGACGCCAAAAAATGGCAGACCGTTCTTTTATTCAAGACTCATACCTGCTGACAAGCAAACACACAGGGAAAACACTTCCCTCTTCATTCAGAGCTCACAAAGCTACTGACACATTATCTGGTTCCACAACCAGGAGAATCTTCTCCGCTTTCTCCTAGAATCAAAGGCCTCACCTGTCCCAAAGCCCCTCACCTCTGGTTCCCCATCTGCACTCACTCTGCCAACATGGCTTCTTTCTCTGCAAAACTGGCTTCTCTCTCCTCCAGCACACAGAAGCAAGACAACAGTCCTTCCCAGGCAGGAAGGTAATCTGCAATTTCACAGATCACACACCTGGCGCTGCCCAGCACCATTTTTTTTAACACTAAATGTAAGCAAACTCAAAAAATACAGATTTTACAAACTCATTTGCCCAACAGCTAGCCTTTCTTCTCACTGTATACTTTAAGAGCAATCAAGATATTTTTCCAAATTATTTTATAAATCAGACTTTGCATTCGTTTGTTCTTAGCCTGGCTATTGTAAAGTTGTTTGCTGTTTGTACCATAGTCACTAAAGTTGGAAGGTACCGCAAGGTTGATAAATGAAACCCCCTTCATGTTAGTCGATAACACTAAAAGATGCTAAATTATGTTTGCAGAACTAGGACTAGAAGCCAGGCTGCTGCCCTTAGTTCAGGCCTTTCGACCACGTGGCAGATGAAGAAGCAACCTTATACATCATTGATGCCCAGTGTTAAGGCTTAAAACAGCCTGACCTGTGGTGGCGCAGTGGATAAAGTGTCAACCTGGAAACACTGAGGTTGCCGGTTCAAAACCCTGGCCTGCCTGGTCAAGGCACATATGGGAGTTAATGCTTCCTGCTCCTCCTCCCTCTTCTCTCTCTCTCCCCCCCCTAAAAAGAATAAAAATAAAATAAAATAAAAAAGGCTTAAAACAGAACTTTCATTCAAGGTAGTAAAACCTACTATTTGACAACAAACAAGACCTACAAGCCAGGACTAGAAATCTTGTTTTCAGGTTTCGAAAATATGCCATATGTCTATTGACCCCCTTTTTATTATGTATTATTATGCAGCAGATAAAAGTGCTCCTGATGAGAGTATAGCAAAGTACTTTTTAACCAAAATTTCAATGATTAAAATATTAGGATTTTATAGGTATTCTTCTATCCATTAGATCATTCATTTTCGTATATTCCACAATACTCAGTTTCTGGTATATAGTTGACACTTAACAATTTTTGTGAAATGTTAATATGCTGTAGCAGGAAGCTACAGAAAGGAATGTGCTCTTTTACAAATATATGTGCTATAATGTGGCTTTATCAATTGTCTTTATAATATTATGTAAAAACTGCAATTATTTGGAATTTAGTCACTTTAAAACTATAATTACTTTGAACAGTTTATTATTACTATTTGTAAGCCATTTTATAATTAAAGGATAAATTTAAGATGAATAAAAGCACTGAGTTTAATTCTGTTTTGTTCATCTTTCTGTTTTCAAGTAAAGTTAAACATTGAGGAGGAAAGACTGGGTTAATTTCGAAGTCAGACTGAGACAAAAAATGTGTTAATTTAAAAATGTTCAGAAGACCAAAATTCACAGGATTTACACATTCTTTTTCAATGTATCTTTATTGGTCAAAGTCTATGTAAAATTACTATTTTGACAATCCACTGAATACGGTGAATGTATACAAATTTGGCCAAAAATACAATCAGCGTTAGAATTATTAGTAAACGGTTATCGCTATTAGAGATTCAGAAAAAAATAAGTGGAAATAAACCACAGATTAAAATATAAAAACTCTGAAATGAATACCATTGTAGGAAACAACTGAGATTATATCATCTGAAAAAAAACTTTGTCAAATTAAGTAAATCCATAAAAATTTAGAAAATTTAGGATGTGACGGGCCTATTTTTATTTTGTACGTGGTTTCTTTTTTTAACTGAATATTTTGGGGTGACTCTGGTTAATAAAATCACATAGGTTTCAGGTATACAATTCTACAATACATCATCTCTCTATTGTAATATGTGTCTACCACCCCCAAGTCAAGTCTATTTCCCTCCTATACACTTGGGCTTTTGCTTTTTTCCTACTGCACTTTTCCCCCCACAGCCGTATGGCTACATTTCAAAGCTGCAAAAGTCACATTCATACTAAGGAGTATTGACTTCCAGTATATAATCCTGACAATTCTTCTAAAATCCAGACATGCATTTCTGTACCTACCCTAAATTTACACCGAGATGTGCTATCAGCATCTTCTACCCCAGGCATCTAAATTTAGCTCATTATCTATCCTCACTCTCCACTCTCAATCTGCATTTCATCTCATATTTCCAATCCCCCAGGATTTATAATTAGCATTAATTTAGAATCCTCTCTAGTCTAATTCCTTCCTCATCTATTGCTTCATTTCCATGACCATGGCCACTCTAGGGTTGTGCTGTATAATAAGGAATTTGTCTAGTCTTTGTCCTTGGTCCCTGAAGGGAATTCAAAGTCCTCAGAATTTTCTAAGTGATGGGAGTGTCCTTGTTATTCACAGTAGACCCCCCCCCTGGCCCCCAGGGAGATGGTGAGGACCATAGACAGTTCCCTCACCTCATCAATTAGTCAGTAAATCATGCCTTTGTAGTTACACCCAGTCAAAACTCTGCACATTAGGCTCAAGTGCGCTTCTGGGTTGGTGAGCATATATCACTGTGCTGGGAGGGTGATGCATTCTGATTCCACAGGGAGAGGACAGGGAAGCTCTACTTTCAGGACCTCCCCAGACCATGCCTTATATGTATTTTCACTTGGCTGATACCAATGTGTCCTTTATAATGACGTATAATTATAAATACGATGCTTTCCTGAGTTCTGTGAGTTGTTCTAGAGAATTAGCCATCTGAGTGGCTTGTGGGGACCACCAAATTTGTAGCCAGTTGGTCCAAAGTGTGAACAGCCTGAGAATCTTCGAACCCGCAGCTGTAATTTAAAGCACAGTCTCACTGCCCTCAGTTTAGCCTGCGGAGTCTACCCTACCTCTGGTTTGTTAGCATAACAACTGAATTGCAGTTATTTCAGGTTATCAGATAAAATAGAGAATATCAGTTAAATATGAATTTTTTACAAAATTTCATGAGACATACTTATATCAAAAATTAACTGAGTATTCTGGTTTTGCTGTATTTTTGTTTTGTTTTCTGAATCTGACAACCTCACCCCCTAAGCCAGGCTCTCATTACGCCTTGCCTAGTGGTCTCATAACTTCTTTGCCTTTCTCTGTGCTCTACCTTTTTCTAAATTCCATTACATATTGGTCTTAAACTGTTCTTAAACATGGTTTTGATCATTTATGGCCATGCCCAGACATATGAGTGGTTTCTTATTATATATAAAAATACATACAGCTTTGTTAGACTGGCATTGAAAATCATTTACAAGGAACCATGGGCTTTGGAAATTAGTTAAAATTCAGTTCAAATCTTATCTTCATCACATACCAGTTGGGTAAAGTTGCAAAACTGATTCTATCTTAGCTTTAATTTCTTCATTGTAATATGGAAAAGTAACGTATCAGAATATTTTGAAGAGAAATAGAGATTCTGCATCTACTTTTAAATGGTCAATGGCCATTCAATCACCTTTTAGTAGTCACATAAATTGAATTCATTCTGGTACTTCCCAAATATCAGTATTTATTCAAAAGTTTTGGTTTTTCTGACCCTGTCCTCCCTGGTTTCCCTTTTTGTCCACTTTAAGCCCTTTATTTTAGTACTCCATGAAGTTATTTCCTTGGTTTCCTCATTCTATATCCTTTTCTTGGTGATACTGATTCTAAGATCTTTAATACTGTTCAAGTTCTGCTATATGCTGGTAAATTTTAAATGACACTCAGGCCCCAGAACCCCAAGTGCATCTGCTCTCTGGAGTATAACTTAGTATCTGATGGTCACCAAAGGTCTCTAACACCCTACTCTTCCTTCATTGTCTTTTTTGTTGTTGTTAAATAATATCACTTCTGTTAAGTTAGGCCAGCCCACAAGGGCCTGCGTATCCATGATTCTTCCCTCACCCCATGCCCACACACATGCTGTCATCAGATTCTATCATTCTGTTCTCTAAATTTGCTCCATCCTCAGTATGAGCACTTTTTTTGTGTGAAAACCATCAACACCTCTCCCCAGAGTTACTGCTTTGGTGTATCAGTCAGGGTCAGACCAAGAAACAAAAACATAAACAATTCTGAGTACTTAAAGCAGAGGGAATTTATTCCAAGGAATTGAGAACAAAGATAATGGAAATGGACAATCAAGAAGCCAAGACCTTCTCTGAGCAAAAGAGATCAAGACAGGAGAAGGAATCACCTGGAAGAAGTTTGGACTACAGCAGCCTTATGAGAATGAAGCAAAAGATAAAAAAACAAAAACAAAAGCCCCTAATGGAGAAAATTTCACTTCTCCCTTCCTTCTGACAATGGTTCTCTGTCTTCCACCTTCATTTCCTGTAAGACATATTCTGCACTGCTCCCTTTCTAAAAGGAGATTCTGATCAAGTTTATCCCAGTGCCAAAAACTCTCCAATGGTTTTCTGCTCTCTCTCTATGGGTAGTCAGAACTCACCTCTTTTTCAATGGCTATGCTGTGCCATGCCCATCACTCCCCAAAAACCTTCAGTTCCCTTATATATTCCATTCCCCCACCTGGAATTCCCTCGATCCCACACAATCCCAACAAACGTCATCTTTCAAGACCTGTGGGAATATGCTGTGAAAATATGCATAATTAGGCTGACAAGTAGAGACAGCAAGGTGCCCTAGGGAGAGACCTGAGCAGACCAGACTCCAGGGGCCTCTCTGACTTGGTACTAGAAACAGAGCATGCTGGAGACAGCAAAACAGCAGGATAAGATTCAGTAACAGAAATGTTTAGGCTCTCAGGACAGAGATTAGGAGTCAGCATGTTCTTTGTTCTTTACTTCACCCCCTGAAAACTTCTGCTGTCTGCTTCCTTGAGTTATTTGTACTGGCTAATATATATCTGACTAAGGCTGGGGACAGGGCTTCAGTCCTTGGATCTGCTGACCAGGGCTGCTGCCCCCCCTCAGCCCCTTGGTGCAATTCATCTGTCTCCAAGTAGTCATGGTCTCTGCAGCAAAGACCTATCTCACAAGTCATCTCCCTAAAGCCATGTGGTTTCGCTCTCTCATTCCCTTCCTTTCTTCCCCCTTCCTCCCTTTCCTCCTCCCACTTCCTTCCTTCCTCTTATTCCTTTTCTATTTTTGCAAATAAAATCAGTGGATATCATGATACTCTATGAAAACCTCTATGTTGGCATAGTACTGTAAGTTTTTGTGAGTATGGGTGTGTGCATATGCATATTTTGGCATGAAATATTTTTTTCTCATCTAATTCTTTTTTTAATTTAATTGTGTTTACATAGATTCTAGGGTCACCCCGAATGCCTCCCCCCTATTCCCCTCAACATCTCCCTTGACCCCTTCCCAACTGCGCCCTCCCCCCTTCCCTTCAGATTTATCCCATCCTATCATCCCCTTTCCCTCTGTCCTCTTTTCCTCTGGTCCCTTTGATCCCTCCTCTGTCTCAATTCCATTCCTCAGTTCTCATTATTCCTTGGATTCCTCAAATGAGTAAGGTCATATGATATTTTTCTTTCTCTGCCTGGCTTATTTCACTCAACATAATAGTTTCAAGGTCCCCCCATATTGTTGCAAAAGGTATATTTCCTTCTTTTTCATAGCCCCATAGTATTCCATTGTATATATGTACCACAGCTTTTTAATCCACTCGTCCACTGACGGACACTTGGGCTGTTTCCAGATCTTCACTATTGTGAACAATGCTGCCATAAACATAGGGGTGCATTTCTTTTTTTCAGTCGGTGATATGGTGTCTTTGGGATATATTCCTATAAGCTGGATGGCTGGGTCAAAGGGCAGTTCCATCTCTAATTTTTTGAGGAATCTCCATACTGTTTTCCACAGTGGCTGCACCACTCTGCATTCCCACCAGCAGTGCAGGAGGGTTCCCCTTTCTCCACATCTTGGCATGAAATGTTAAGCTAAATGACTATCTACATTACCAGGTTGTAACCTCTATGAGGGCAGGGATGTTAACCACATACCATGTCTTCCATCAGCTCAATCGTTTCTTGAAAGATGTTTTAAATCAATTTGATGTTTTCTGACATATTTATGTGTTCCCAGTTTTCTAAGACAAGACAAGTAAAAGTTTAACAAATATTTTATAAGAATGTCTCATTGCATGAGGAAAAACAATTCTTGAAAGAGAAAATGTTCCTCTTACATTAGTTTTCTCAGGAAAGTTCTCTTCCTTCACTTAGTCTTTAAATCACCATTCAAGTGGGGTTACTGACTTGACCTGTGTCGGTGGACTTGAGAGCCCTTCTTGCCCTGTAATTCTAATGCTTAAAAGAACATGTGAAAATTCAAATAAAATTTATACTTCAGCCTGTGAAGAGTAAAAGAATAAGATACCTATGAATTATGAAAAACTCAATCTCTATTTTTAAAAAATTGCTGTTTGGTAGCTATGTATAAATTACATCAAGACTAGCCCATTAGGCTTACCCAAAATCAGAAGACTCCAATTTTCTAGCTCTCTTGCCCCACTTATTGGCCATAAATGTCTATCAAAGGGAATATATGTTCACTTGTAGTGATTTATGTTCACCATAACTCCAAAAAATGTGGCTTACTATTTTAGCCCTGTCTTACAAATGACGAAACTGAGGCACAGAGAAGTTAAGTAATTTGCCCAACGTGGGTAGTTACACTTGGCTGAGAACCAGTTCTGACATCAGAGCCCATATGCTTTTAACCAGTATGCTACTCCTTCCCAAGTCAACGTCTCTTTTCACCACAGCCTTGGGGCTCAAGCATGAAGAATGAGAATAGAAAACACACCATGCCCTTCACAGCTTATCCTTCTGGTCCTCCCCAGATGAAATGTGCCAATGAAGGAATGATATTACTGCTATAAAGTAATCATTGGGGTCCTTCTGCTGACCACGGAAGATCTAAGAGTGATGTAGTTTGCAAGCAAAGAAAAATAATATATTTGCATGTATTTACAACCTGCCTTTCTCGTAAAGGACTTAAGGTGTTTTGCTAAGATATGTACATTACTGACAGATAAAGTAAATTAAAATAGGTAACAGCAAGGCAAAGGGAAGGCTGGGATAGAACAGTATAGTGAGTATGCACAACACAGGTCATGAATGTATAGAAACTTGCCAATAGCAAGGTTGACATTTGGTTCTAAGCTACATACAGCCAGTAAAAACAGAGAAATGAGATTATGCAATTGATTTTTTGACAAAATACAAACAAAGTGGTTGCTCAGGGAAAGTCTAGATATTTCTGGTACTAATAATAGAGAAAAATTACTTCCATGGTCTGTCAGAGAGGACAGTAATATACTAAACAGCACCCTCAACATGGACAGAGTACCAAAGCGTGTACAAAAACAAATGTCAAATATTGCTTTGCACAATGGTCCCTCCAAAATAAGCATAATTCATGTAAAACATACAGCACAGACTCAGTCTTTCCAGAAATATAACCATTTCTGTACCCCTCTTTGAGAAGTGGTTTAGTATAATCTGATACAGAATCCTGGCTTTGTCACTTACTAGCCGTGTAGCATTGGGAAAAACTATAAATCTCTCTGGGCCTCATATTTATCACTGACTAAATGCAGAAGAATGATAATAACTGTCTATATGGTTGCATGAATCTTTAATCAATGTAGCTAAAGTGCTTACAACACAGTAGGCACTGCATAAGTCTTTGCTAGTTATATTTATTACTCAAAAACTTTATTTTTCAAATCCTAACCTTCCAGGTGACAAAAATAAAATTTAATCAATTTGGAGTTGCATGTAAGTCCCAGGGTGGTATTTGTGACCTGACATGGGGGAGGAGCAAGAGGAGTTAGGGGAAGGCTTCCTGTTCTTTGTGTCATCTATCTGCACTAGAATTCCTTTCAATTTCCTCTTTCTTACTTCTGGTTCAAAGGTCTTGGTCCAAACAGGTGCATGTTTCCAATCTACTTTGCCATGTACATGTGCTTCTTTGTGTTTCTCTCATAGGATCTGCCTTAGGCCCCTCTGTCTCTGGGTCCTGCTGACTTTCCAGGCCCTACCCTAGGAAAAAGAACACAGGTCCCATCCACATCTCCTACCCTGTTAATTAACTAGTGGGAAATTCTATTGAAAATTTTCCTTCGGGGGTTGAATAGGGGCAGGGGAAGTAGTAGTTAACTCTCTTCTTAGAGGCTGCATTTTAGTTATTCATCACTTCTCTTCCATCTGGAGAATTCTCATTATGTCTTGCAAGGCAAAGTTGAAGAAAGCTTTGCTTGAGTCATGATATCTTCACAAACTCATCTATACTCAGTCTTGGCTTTGGCAACTCAAAGGAACAGAATTGACATCTTTCTGATGTGTGACAATAAATGTGGAAGGCAAGAGAAAGGAGGGGGATTCAATAAATCCCCCGGATTGCCAATAGAGAAGGTAAGTGAAAGCTGGCCAATATTCTCCAATATTTCTTAATATAAGAAAATTAGCATCTTTCCTAGTGCAATTCTGAAGATGTGCAGCACAATGAGGTCTATATTTGATGCCCTCTTCAAATCAATGTCTAGACAGATTTTAAAGAAGACAGAAGAGTAGGCAGACTGAAGAGAAGAGCAGTTTATAAAAATTAGATAATATATTGGTACTGATCCTTAGCTTTTTTCAAAATTCTGAAGAGTAAACACAACTCCTGGGAACAGCTGACCCATCAGGAGCTCCAAATGATATATTCCAACTTTCAATTCAAGCAATTTTTTAAAACTGCAAACAAGGCTACAATAACACACAGCAGTTTATATGAGTAACACTCAATTTCCATACCACCGACACTAGTACTGAGCTAGAATAGGTAACTTTTATGTCTCGTGTTGCTTACTGATAAACGTAGAATGGAAAACTATGTAAAGGTCCTCCTCGGCGGGCCAGTTCTTTGGCACCTTTATTTTAGAAGTGAGAAAACCATGACTGAAGGGTTATTCAAGATCACATTTCTTTTATATGAACACATTAAAATATAAGAAGAAGAAAAATTCCACATCAGGTGAGATCTATTTGTCATTCCACCCAGAATTCTGCTGATGGACAGTCATGATGACCCATTTCATTCTGTACTTCTGTAAGGTTTTTACCACTTTATTAAAAAGGCTTCTAAAGTAAACTCAGCAAAACCTCATGAATTTGTAAATTCCTCCTGGATAGACAGTTATACCTATCTCTATCTCCCAATGCCTAGTAAAATACCTTGCAAAAAGCATATGTTAAGGTGTTTGTTAATGGTGATGATGTGGAGTATCAGAACATTAATGATCAATGACCTGGATTCCCTTCCCTTTTTCTCCATCCCTTAGAATCCTGTCTATTATTTAAGGCCCAGTCCAAGCCCAACCTCAGGTCATGCTGTCTTTCCTAACTACTATATACTACCTTCATTCCTCTCTTCCCTTCCTTTTCTAACCACCCACGTTCCTTTTTCATCAAATACTTATTCATTTACATAGCTACTTATTCCTAATTATATATGTTTTAGTGTAATTTCTATATAAGCTGTTAGATTCCTCAAAGTCTTTTATTATATTCTATACCTTTTATGTTCTGCTCACCACCATCATGATCAAAGCACACTCATAATTTATATTGAAAATACAAAGCATTGTATTAGACATCTAGAACCAACCTTGTTTTGCAATCTGAACATAAACATTTTTCACTCCCTTTCATATTATCTAATGATTACCTGATGATTAAAAAAAATTTAAGTACTCTCTAAAGTACATTATATGCACAGAGAGAGAGAGAGAGTATAGGGAAATTATTCTACTGACCAGAGAAAAAGAATAATGTTATTTAAAATAGTACAGGTAACAGGCCCTGGCTGGTTGGCTCAGTGGTAGAGTGTCGGCCTGGTGTGCAGGAGTCCCGGGTTCGATTCCCAGCCAGGGCACACAGGAGAAGCGCCCATCTGCTTCTCCACCCCTCCCCCTCTCCTTCCTCTCTCTCTCTTCCCCTCCTGCAGCCAAGGCTCCATTGGAACAAAGTTGGCCCGGGTGCTGAGGATGGCTCTATGGCCTCTGCCTCAGGCACTAGAATGGCTCTGGTTGCAACAGAGCAACACCCCAGATGGGCAGAATATCGCCCCCTGGTGGGCATTCCGGGTGGATTCCGGTCGGGCGCATGTGGGAGTCTGACTGCCTCCCCGTTTCCAACTTCAGAAAAATACAAAAAAAAAAAAGTACAGGTAACAGATGCATCAAACCTGCAGTTATTCAAAATATAATATAAATTCGAAGACTTTCCAAATACTGGACCTTCTAGATGGTCAGGAGCAGCTACTTCAGACAAAAAAGGTTTGACTCTTGATTACATGCTATGCAGTGATTCTTTCAGTGGTGGCTTGTGAGTCCCTTAGCTTGACTTATTTGAATAATGGCAAACTCCTTAACAGAAAGAACAAGAGTCAATAGATAGAGTGTCTGAAACTTCCACGTATAAGTTATATCATGTTCATAGTTTAGTCTTTCAAAATAGCCTATAGAAATATATCACGGGGGAGTAATACTAGTTGGTCACACAAATTACATTAATGCATATGTTTAAAGTTTAATTTTTCCCTAACTCAAATTCTCCTTGCCTTTCAGAGAACTCTTTGGGGAAAAATACTGGCATAAATGGAAAAAGAAAACACAACATTGCAATTTTAACACACTCCATAGTCTTTAGGCTTTTAATACTGTCAACTTATTTTCAGTCACCATCAGACCATCAGACACACCGACTGTTGAACAAATGAGGGAACTACGGGGAGTCTCAGCAAATGTGTCAGAACTGCCCTTGTGCTAGGTCATTTGGGAGAAAGTTCAAAAAGAGCAGGTCTTTGCTCTGGACTGGATGTTTTCAGGAAGCAGAAGTTATTCTATGAAAGGATATCTTAAAATTTTTTATCTAGAAGGTAAGAAGAATAGAGTAAAGCTAAAGCTAAGACTGGTTTTTAAAAAGCAGCAGAGGGTTAATATTTGGTCAGTTTTTGATCTTAAAAATGTTCATGTCTTTGCCCGAAGTCAGGTATAAGTACGGAGTGGGTCTTCTTTTTGTCTAGTCCATCATGATCACACAAGGTTCTTGCCTAACATCAATGTTATGTCCAACAGGAAACACCATGTCCTAACTGTATGTCATGCCTGTTCCCAGGTATTAGTGACTGCTTTTCTCTTTCTCAATATATGAAGAATGACTATAGAGTGGATGGGGTCATCATTGCTACAGAATAAAAAAATATAATAGTTACAAAGGAGAACTCAACTTTGCTTTACTTATGTTGGAAGCTATAAGCTGGGTCTTGTATATTTTTGGTATCACTCTATGTGGTAGAAACGTAACAAATAATAACTGTTTCAACTAACTCGCTTCTTCCTTCAACAAATAATGAATGGTTCTGAACTACAGAAAACTGCTGCCAAAATCTATAAATGGAGTAGCAAAGATTCAATCTCATTGTTACAAAACTAATGAGATAACAGTGGGGACCAGGTAAAGGATAAAAGCTATTCTACATTCATATTATGTCAGAATTCCTATGTAAAAGAGCACTTTGTAATGAGCGTTTGCTGTATGTGCAGGCACTGATAGGCTTAGAAATACAACAACGAGTAAGATCAAGTCAGTAAAATAAAATCACATCTTTGTTATCAATTAGTTCAGAGAAAATTAATTCTGGTCTATACTGTGTGTTTATGGCCAATATTGGTTCTTTATACAATCAATTCAAATTTTCAATTACATTTTGGCCACTGGTTTGTTGGCTTACTGGAAAGTTTTAAATATTCCCTTTAAAGTCCAAAGCATCTCACACAAATTTAAGAGTGAAGGGGCTCTAACAGCATTCTCAATAATGAAGAAGTGTTTTCGTTTTATGCAGTCACTGAGAACTTAATTTATTTTATAACTTGATGTATATACACTGAAACATAGATATAAAATTACGTTTATAAATCACATTGGAATAATAAACTGTGATTAAATTACACTGCTAAATAAAATTGGCCAAATGTGGAAATTATGTTATAAAAAGTTAACATGAAGAAAAGTTTTTTGAAATTTTAACTATGTACAGTCTATTTTAAAAGCATAAAGTGAAGGAGATTTGACTTTGAGTGGTAAGCACACAACAAAATATACAGATGATATATTATGGAATCATACACTTGAAAGCTATACAATTTTATTAACCAATGTCACCCCATTAAATTTAACAAAAACATAAAAATTTTTTAAACATAAGGTAGTCTCAGATTGTGATTTTTCACAGGGAATTAATATAATTATTGACCAAATGGTCATATATGTTAATATCTATCTACTTTCCTATGCCAATCTCTTCTTAGTAAAATTAAGCCTCTTAAATAAAATTTCTTAAAATCTCTTAGATTTAAGGTAACTAAAATTGTACCATATTTCAGAAATATCATTTCTTTCTCTTTATTTCATTCACTAATATTTATAGACTACCACTTTTCCCTAGAAACACATATATTTTAAAAAAACACATATATTAAAAAAACTTTTTCAATGCCTTTGCACCTATAATGATGCACTTGTAGTTCCATTAATTTAAAAAATGCATATACTCAAATCACCTGGCCTTATTTGCTACTGACTCACTCACAAAGTTAATATTTATTGAGTGTCTTCCAATTATTTTTACAAAATGAGGCCCTGGCTGGTTGGGTCAGTGGTAGAGCATCAGCCTGGTGTGCGGGTTTCCTGGATTCGAGTCCCAGTCAGGGCACACAGGAGAAATGCCCACCTGCTTCTCAACCCCTTCTCTTCTCACTTCTCCTTCTCTCTCTCTCTTTCTTCCCCTCTTGTAGCCATGGCTTGATTGGAGCAAGTTGGCCCTGTGCACTGAGGATGGGTCCAAGAACTCTGCCTCAGGCGCTAAGAAGAGCTCGGTTTCTGAGCAATGGAGGAATGCCCCAAATGGGCAGATCACTGCCCCCTAGGGGGCTTGCCACATGGATCTGGTAGGGGTGCATGAGGGAGTCTGTCTCTGCTTCCCCTTCTCTCACTGAATAAAAAAAAGAGAGAGAGAGAAAGAAATTATGTGGAACAGAGTAATTAAAACAAACAAAACACAGTGTGTCTCCTCATAAGGAGTATGCAGTCTAGGAGGAGAAATTAAGACATGTACACAAAAATTAAAATAAAGCAGTAAATAGTAGTTATTATTAGAGATAGGGACACAATCTTCTCAGAGTTCATACTAGAGAGAGATGGCTCCAGACTGGAAATATAATGAGGGTTCTCACACAAACAGGATATATCTTTACTATGTATAAAATATAGGATTACAGATAGAGATTGGGGACATCTATTGGGGTTCCTTGGGGACCCACACCTCCCTAATTCTCAGTTCACCATCAGTTCTTCCCATTCATTATGTTCAAGTTCCCATTGACCCAAGCTTGTGCAGCTCACCTTTCAACTCTAAATGCAAAGTTCTTTTGCATTTAATTTTTCTTAATTTCATCTGTCTGTTCCATTCAAGATCCCACATACATTTTTTAATGAAAATTATTATATCGACATATATGTATTATGACAATAACTTTGAATTGGTTTTTACATCTATCCTAGAAGTTATCCTTTCCTGGCTTTCCACAATTGCAAATTTAGTAAACGGTTTTTATGTGCTCATCTAAAGGTAATAAAGGTACATCAAACACTTTACAAAGTGTTCAAACTTCAAGGAAGTCTAACTGTGGTTAAGAGGGGGCATGCAGAGTCTAAAGTGCACCTAAGAATTTATGTAAAAAATATCTAGATATCTATCCAACCATTAATTCATTTTTTCCCATTCAACAAATTTCTCCAGAGTACTTATTATGTATCAGGTACTCTTTTTAGAACTGACAAATTCCTTGCTCTCCGTGGGTTTCCTCTCTAGCAAGTAATAAAAATGAACAGAGAAGATCAGGCAACAAATGTTTAAGAAACTATATAAACAAATAAAGTTATAAACAATATGTCACAAGTACTGTGGAGATAACCAAAATAGAGCAATGGGCTGTACTGTGACAGGGTACTTAACTTATTTGAGAAGTGTTTTTGAAGGAGGTAGCATTTCAGATGGGACTTAAGTGACAAAAAGGAACAAGCACACAATGATGAAGGGGGAGAGTGTTCAAAGTAGAGAGAAAAGCCCTATCATAGGAATGAACATGTCATGTTGAAGAAATAGCAGCACCAATGGAGTGTGGAGATAATGGGACAATGGTACCAGGTGAGCACAGACAGGTAAGCAAGAGGTTCTAAAACCAAGGCAAAGTATATAGACTTGATTCTAATTGCAATGGAAAACATTGGAAAAATTTAAGTAGGTGAGTGGCATACTAATTATGTTTTAAAAGAATACTATGGCTCCTGTACACAGGACAGATTTCCAGGAAGTAAGAGGAATATTCAGAGTCCATATCAGGCAGCAATAATCCAGGGAAGAGAGAAGGATGCTCTAAGCTAAGGTGGAGAGAAACGGATGAATTCAGAGGATATTATAGTAGTTGGGTTGACCACACTTATGATGTATGGACTGGATATGAAAGGATGAGAGAAAGAGAATAATAAATGCTAACTCCTAGTTTTTTTAACATCAAGCAAACCAGTCTTGTTGATGAAATTGACTAAGACTGAATAATTGGCTAGGAGTAAATTTGGGTGAAAAGTGATAAAGATCTGTTCTTAGAACACATTAAATTCAAGATGTATATTAGATATCCACAAGAAGCTTGAAAGTAGAGAGTTGAAAATATGAGTTCGAAGTTCCAGGAAAAAGTCAGATCTGAAAATAAAAATTTCAGAACTTTTCATATACAGATAGTATTGAAAGCTATAGGACTAAAAGATCACTACTTGGAGAGAAAGCAAAGCCTTATAAGAGAAAATGGGACCCTGGTTGGTTGGCTCAGCAGTAGAGCATCAGCCCAGTGTGTGAATGTCCTGGGTTTGATTCCGGGTCAGGGCACACAGGAGAAGCGACCATCTGCTTCTCTACCCCTCCCCCACTCCCTCTCTCTCTCTCTCTCTTCTTCTGCAGCCATCCCTTGAATTGTTCGAGCAAATTGGCCCCAGGCCCTGAGAATGGCCCCCAGATGGGCAGAACATCACCCTGTAAGGGGCTTGCCAGGTGGATTCTAGTCAGGCGCATGTGGGCGTCTGTCTCTCTGCTTCCCCACCTTACTGCCTCTCACTTTAAAAAAAAAGGAGAAAAGGGTATAGGGGAGTTGCAGAGACTGCCAATGCTTAGCTATCAAGCAGAGAAAAAATTAATTAAAAAAACTGAGAAGAGAAGGACCAGCCAAACAATTAGGATGAAAACCAGGAGAGGATGATGTTACCAAAGTCAAGAGAATATAGTGCTTCAAGAAGGAGGGAGTAATCAATGCTATTGAGTGATGTCAATACTTAAGAAGAGACGTAAAGATAGATTGGACTATATGAAGGTCACTGGTAACCTGAACAGCTGATAGTTAAATTCTGAGAAAAGTGATTTTAATTGGGGTGGAGCTAAGTAGTGGGTAGGAGATGAAAACAGACTAGAGACAATAATTTCAAGATTTTTGCCATGAAAAAGACATAGAGAAGTGTAGTGATATATGGAATCATGGAGATTTGTGATTGATCATGATAAAACATTATATATATTGGAGACAGGGACAGACAGACAGGAAGAGAGAAAGATGAGAAGCATTAACTCATTGTTGTGGCACTTTTGTTCACTGATTGCGCTCTCATATGTGCCTTGATGGTGGGGGGCTCCAGTTGAGCCAGAGACCTCTTGCTCAAGCCAGCAACCTTGGTTTAAGCCAGCAACCTTGAGCTTCAAGTCAGTGACCTTTGGGCTCAAGCCAGAGACCATGGGGTCATATCTATGATCCCACATTCAAGTCCGCGACCTTGTGCTCAAGCTGGTGAGCCCATGCTCAAGATGGAGACCTTATATTTCTAACCTGAATCCTCAACTTCCCAGGTTGACACTCTATCCACCGTGCCACCACCTGGCCAGGTGAAAAAACACATTTTTATTCATATAGGAATGATCTTGTTATATAGGAGGAAAGAACAGATAAACTATAGGAGCAAAGTCTAAGGCAAGAAGTCATAGATTCCAGAGAGAAATAGAATCACTGACCTCAAAAGTTATCTGTGGGTATGCTTATGGGCCTATTCTTCAGGTTGGTGCCTTTGTGCACATTAAAGAGACTGAATGATTATAACAAAAAATACTTAAGCCTATAATATCTAATTTACATACCAAGGCGCACTTGCCTCTTCACAAACACTCATCTTCACTATCCTCCCAACAAGTGGAAGGGGCTCTAGCCTGCTTGGTCATATTCCAGAACACTGTTACTGCCATAGTTACCAGTGAGTAGAATCACTTGTTATTCAAAGGTTATTTGGAGTGGTGTGATTCTCTCCTGGGCTTCTTCCTTCTTTGTCACTGCACAGTCAGAGACCACAAGTTTACCTATAGTAGTCTCCCACCTCCTTCTCCCACTCCCCTCCCTTTTCCTCTTTTCTCTTTTCTTGCAGGTACAAGTCTCCAGGTGACTCTTTCCTCCTTTGACTTTCTTCTCTACCCTCTCCTACACTCACCTTACGGAAGTGGAAGTAGTCAGCAGGCCCAGGGCTTTTTCCATCAATGGAGGCCCATTAGATTTCTTTCCAGCAAATCCTAATCCTTCCTAAAGTATGAAAAATTCTATGATTTAGATTTAGGTTTAGGAAGTAACAGGTCAATTTTTCCTATCCAGGTTATCATGGATTAGAGAAAAATTCAAAGACTTAGGTCTCTTGGACAAATATCAAATAATAATGACAACATACTTCCAAACTTCTTGCCATGAAAACTAACAAAGATATTGTGGGATACTTTATCATATGCCAGGAACAAAATTACAAAGGACTGACAACCTGGGCTCGAGCAGAGAAGTCCTCAAGTAGTAGAGCAGGGACAGAACCTCCTTCTCCCTGTGCAAGTGAGAAGTTCTGAACCAAAGAAAATGCTGTCTTCCCTCCCAGAAATCTGAACCACTCTATAAAGAATACTATTGGCAAGTGCAGGATGTTATCTAGCACACTAATTCAGTTGTTAACTAGTTACCAGTCCGGGAGGGGGGGGTTCCCACTCCATGCCACTGCTTCCTGGGCTGTTCAGCTACTGTGTCCTGCGCTGTCCACGGGTCCACGCCTTTGTTGTTCTCCCCAGGACATCGCCATCTTACTCTCTCATTTAAAAAGTAAATAAATAAAAATCCTACTTTAAAGCACACACTTAAATAGCTTGATAAAATTTCCCTGTGGTAGTGTAAAATCACTTTTAAGTAACTGGATCCACGAAGACTTTATTTAGCAAAATCGTGCATTTTTTGTAAATAGTTTAATAAATAACACTGTGTCATTTTCTTTATTAGAAAAGTCTCACCCAAGACTAGTATATTGCGTGTGATTTCTTGAGAGTGGCAGCCATGTCCTATTTTTGTCTGACCACCTCTAGGCTCTGCTATCCACATACAAAACTGCTATTTATTATTTAGCTGAAGGAGACTGTATGTGTCACATGAACTAAAAGCCTCGACAGAGAAGGAGAACTGACACACCATACTTAAGAGTTCCATTTATATATTAAAGCTGGCCAATGCCAGCATGTGAACAACCTTTTATTTTATTTTATTTTGGCACAGTCTCTAGTTCATTCTTTCCTTTATCACGACTTTCTACCCTCCCAGCCCAGGTGTTGGCTATTCTAGTGATTAGATCACAGATGACCTTTTTGTGTGAAGACAGAGGTAGAGAAAATGCTTATTAAAAGTCTCTGCCTTTTGTATGTCATCAGTTAAGAGCTTTCCTTTTCCATCTGATAAAGGGACAATGTTCTCCTTTATCATTTTCTTGGATTTAATGTATTTAAAAGAAAAACATACAGTTTTCATTTTTTTCTTTATTCTTCATTTCACTTGTTTTGTTTTGTTTTGTTGCAGTTGTTCCTTTTCTCTGAGTTAACATGCAAACCAGGCACTATCTGTAATATTTGGTCAATCTGTCTTCCATTTTTGTAAAATTTGGCATTTGTCTTTTTCAAGAACTGTATTTATCCACGTGATTTTATTTATCTTCCTATCTGGTATGTAATAATAACGGTGATGGCACTGGCAGGAGCCACTGCCCTGTGAAATCCAGACCACTGTCCCTCAGATCCCCCTTTAAGAGATGCTTGAGATTGAAAGGGAAAAATTCAAGGAGGTTTGAGGAACAGGGAGAAAAGAAAACAAAACTGAAGAAAGCTAATAATAAATGAACTTAGAATGCAAGGTCTGCCAAAAAAAAAATGATCAAAATGATTTCAAGGGGGAACGTGGTAATAATAATAAAAAAAAAGAATGTTGTGAAAATATTTCAATAAATGGTTGGCTGAATTGAGGAAGTAAAAATGGAAAGATGGGTTTCTTTGACCCTTTGCAAATCGTTTGCTTTCATCTTAAGTAGATGAGTAAAAGACCCATAAGGATAGCATGGCATAGCAAGAACAGAAAACCTGGCACTTGGCCATCAAGGGATCTTCTGGACATCAAGAATAGTAATGAGCCTGACCAGGCGGTGGCACAGTGGACAGAGCATTGGACTGAGATGTGGAGGACCCAGCTTTGAGACCCCAAGGTCGCCAGCTTGAGCATGGGCTCATCTGGTTTTAGCAAGGCTCACCAGCTTGAGCCCAAGGTCGCTGGCTTGAGCAAGGGGTCACTCGGTCTGCTGTAGCCCCCCAGGGTCAAGGCATATATGAGAAATCAATCAATGAACAACTAAGGAGCTGCAATGAAGAGTTGATGTTTCTCATCTCTCTCCGTTCCTGTCTGTCTGTCCCTATCTGTTCCTCTCTCTGACTCTGTCTCTGCCACAAAAAAAGAAAAGAATAGTAATGGGACTTCTTATATCCCAAGGGCTTAAAGATGAGGAATGTGAGATGTAAAACCATGCTGGTCAGAGCACTGAGGGGCCTAATGTGTATGAAGTGGGAGATGCTCTATGGATTTTGAGTATTACTCATACCTAGAGCATTTGTCCCTCATTTTCCTCTACAGTTTCTGAAATCTCTTCATTAATTACACAGTGTTTTAAACTACACTCTGTTTGAAACATTATCATCAACCTTTCCTCTCTTCCAATTACACTATAATTCCTAGCATGTCACATCCCTAACAGATAAAATTTAGAAGAGCCTTCTTTTCCTATTTACTTTCTCCTCTTTCTACATAATATTATATCTAATAGAGCTCAAGAATATGTTTGGTGCAAAGTTCACTGCTCCTCAAGCAAATGTTGAGAAGAATCCTGTCACTATTAGGCATATACTAATATGGACATACTTATATTAACCTTTGAACACTATTGCAAACATTCTAGTCTGCTGTCTCCATCATAATTATTCAGATCTTTGTATACCTTTACATGTCAGACTTATATCTACCTAGAAAGCTCAATCCACAATTATTATTATCATTATTATTACTTAGTAGTAATATTATTTTTGTTATGTGCATCTATTTTTCTACTTTTTATTTGGTATATTTTAAATCTTTAATTTACATATCACTGTAATAAACATGCATACATCCCTAAGCTAGAATTACAAATTGTTAATACTTTGCCACTTTTGCTTTGTACAGTATCTCTTTTTTTGGTGACAATATCACTGTTATCATGTCACTGAACCATTTGAAAGTAAGTTGCAAGCACTATGGCGCTTTATCCTAAGTATTCACTACATATTCTCTAAAAACAAGAACATTCTCTAATGCAGTCCTAGTACATTTCACTAATTTCACTTAGGGATAATTAATGTTCATTGACACACTATGTAATTTATAGTCCATATTCAAATTTGCCAATTATCCTAATAATGTTCTTTATAGCCCTTATATAAGACAGTATCTCCTTTCTTTCTTTCATAACATATACAAGTAATCTGAATTTTACTTCCATACCTTGAGCCAGAACCCAGTAATTTAATATTCCTGCTCATTTACAAGTTTCCTTAATTTGAAGTTGTACAACTGTTTGAAGGGTCTATATCAGGAGTCCCCAAACTTTTTACACAGGGGGCCAGTTCACTGTCCCTCAGGCCATTGGAGGGCCGCCACATACAGTGCTCCTCTCACTGACCACCAATGAAAGAGGTGCCCCTTCTGGAAGTGCGGCAGGGCCGGATAAATGGCCTCAGGGGGCCGCATGCGGCCCGCGGGCTGTAGTTTGGGGACTCCTGGCTTGGCCTGCTTTCCTTCAAGACATTTTATCACTCCAAAGAATCTATGCCATTCGATGACCTCTAACCCAACTTACCCAGTTGATATGGTTTCCTTCCTCTAAGTTTTACATACTCTTCCCGATATCCCTTCCTGTTGCTGGATGTGGACAATATATATTCTCCATCCTCATTATTACTAGGAAAGCACATTACAACCCTGGAAAGCCAAGTACGTAGGCCTAAATTACTGAGTACTCTATCTATTTAGTCCATGATCAGAATGTACCAATCCCTGAAAAATCCAGCTCTTTGGATTCACATGGCAGACGGAAATACAACTCATTTTGTATTTCCTTCCTCTTGCCATAAGTCTGGTGTGTCCAGCTCAGTAAATGTCTTAGCAGTATTAACATGTGTGCGCGCACGCACACACACACACACACACACACACACACACACACAAACAACAGATTAAAAAGAGGCATAGCATTCAGGGTTTCAGGAAGCTCTGCCTAACATCTTGAATTCGCAGGGTTCATGACTTGCACAATATACACCAAGGCACCATTCCTAATTAGCGTCACAGTATCAATTGTAGGCAATATGTTAAAGATCCATTCATTAGAGAGTGATGGCATCCTCAAAATCCATTGAAAAGATGCATCAGGAGCATTGCTGCTGTGTTTACACATAGTGCAACGCAAGTAATGAAGAGCTTCAGCATCTGAGTTAAATAACCTGGGTTTAAATCTGAGATCTGTACTTGACCAGCAATGTGGCCGTGAGCAAATCACTTCACCTTTTCTCTATCTTCATTTTCTCATTTGGAAAAGAGAGATTGTGCTCTATAGGTTAAAACTAGTCACATAAAACTTTCCAACCTGTCTGGCACAGAGCAAGTCCTCAGTGAGTGTTATTACCAAAAGAGTAGATGTGGTTGACCTGCTGTTAGCCTAGTTGTATTAATACCATCAACCAGTGTCTGCTGAGGGCCCCCCCCCCAGACACTGAGAAAGAAAGCCCCTTTTTTTCTCAGGTTTCCACAAAGCTGTGTTTTGTGCAGTACGCAAATCAACTAAGATGGAGTCCTGCCCCCAGTGGAATAAAACCAAAAAAATTACGTGTAAGGGTCTTAACTGCCTAACCTACCACTTGCTACTTGACTGTATTTCCGAAGGATGATTAACAAAACACTGCCTGAACTCTTCCAGAACGGGAATTCCTCAAATCATAATTGAAAACATAAGAACTTTTTAGAACATTTGTCCTTATTCTGAACGGATATTTACCTCTCTATCAAAATGTCTATCCACTAGAAAGAGCAACAACTAGCATTTATTAAGCACTTAGGGTAACATGGAATTACATGTGCTATCTCTCCTGATGTGTTACATGTGTTTCCCTCTCCTGATGTATACAGCATCATGAAACAAGTGCTGTTTTCCGTCCCAGGACGCTCTCCCAGGTTGGCACTTGATTTCCTTTGCATTGTCTGTCATTTCAAGTTTTCACTAGTTTACTGGGGCTTCATCTGAAAACAGTACCTATATCCCCTCTTCCTTGTTGCCATACATTTTAACCAGATTCTTTTAAATTATTTCCCCAAATTATAAGTATAATAGACACTGATAAAATTCCCAAAGAGAATATGTAATATTCACTATAAATCATAAACATGTATAGTATCACAAATGCGTATTTATTATTTTAATGACTATTCATGCCTTTCAGTGAAATTTCTAACATTATACTGCCATGACTTCACTCTCACTGTCTCCATTGCTGCACACTAAGGTAGACAAACTTTAGAGCACAGTCCTTTTCAGAAAGAAAGAAGAGCCCTAGCCAATTGGCTCAGCAGTAGAGTGTTGGCCTGGCATGTGGAAGTCCCGGGTTTCATTTCTGTTCAGAGCATATAGGAAAAGTGACCATCTGCTTCTTCACCCTTCCCCACTCCTCCTTTTCACTTTTGCTCTCTTCTCCTCTCTTCCCCTTCTGTAGCCATGGCTCGAATGGTTCGAGCAAGTTGGTGCTGGGCATGGAGGATGGCTCCATGACCTCACCTCAGGTGCTAAAATGGCTCAGTTGCTGAGCAACAGAGCAGTGGCCCCAAATAGGCAGAGCATTGCCCCCTAGTGGACATGCTGGGTGAATCCCAGAGCACATGGGGAGAGTCTGTCACCCTGCCTCTCTGCTTCTCAATTAATAAAAAAATAAAAAATAAAATGCTTGCTAACGGATAGCAATGTTACAAATTATCTATCCAAAGCATAGATCATAAACTTGACCCTATGCTAGTTTTTCACTAGGACTGAAATAATTGATACTGACAGAACAAAGAGAAGATTCTTACAACCATAAAAATCACTTTGCTGCTACCAATATAACTGAATCCTACCACTAATGGATTATGTGCCCAGGCCAGTCTCATAATAACATCTAGTAACTAACTCTGTCCATACGCTGGTGTTCAATGGCCAAAGGCCCCATTTAATTAAGAAGATGGATTTATATGCACTAATAATTCAGGTTAAAGCTTTAAGACCATAGTATTACTCAAGCTACAGAAAAAAATATATTTTAGGCTACCACTTTTTTTTTCTTACCTTCCATTTCTGTAAAACAGATACTGAATCAAAAGTATACTTATAATATCAGATATGCTTTAAATATATGAAAGCATAATATTATTCAGTACATGTTTATATAATGCACATCAGGATAATTGCCTTCAATTTTAAAACAGACCCTCTTAAAAAGAAGGGATTATTACTTTTGTGAAAACCCGATTTTGAGATAAATCTACTTATCAGACATAGACATGGAAAAACATAGCCAGTTTGAGTTAGCAGCAAAGTTATCTAGAAATAACTTAATGGGCCACATCATGTGCGGTTTTATATATTTTATTATTTACTCTAGTCATAAATCATGACATGTGTACCCCCGGCTAAAACATCTTCTGGGAATAAAGCTTCTTCATTACAAAGTTAATGTTGAAAAGTACTTTGTAAATCAAATGAAACAGAACCACTGGGACTCCTAGCCACATACTTCAAAAAAGTTCCTAGGTCAAAGATACACATTGCCTCAGGCTAAAGGAAGATAATAGGAGTGACCAGTGCTAGACAATGCTGAGATGGATTTCTGTCAAGCAGTCTTCTATGCCAAGCATTTCATGGGCTGTGCCCATACAACAAACAGTGCACCAGACAGTAGTTGTATTTAGCTTCCTTCCACTGTAGTGATCACTCTTCACTTGGGCGCCCCTGAGGTCTCCAGCTCTCTTTCTCTTTCTCTCTGTATTCTATCAGAGCATAAGAAAACCTGACATCAGTCATTTTCATCCTCCTGATTGGCCTACTAAGGATACTTCAATTAGATGTTCTGAAATTAGATGTGATATGTCCATCCAGCATTTGCATTCAAAGTTTTAAATCTCTGTTAATAGAATAAAAATAAAGGGCCCATCCAGCTGAAGTTAGAGGTAATACCATTCCTGGAATTGTGGGTAATGAGATTTCCTGCCACCAATTTCTCCTTCCAGAATCAAGATCTGTGGCCCAAGTGTGCTCAGCACACTTCCTTTTTCCTGAAATGTTTCCTTCCTTGCCAGAGAACAAGGCAAGTCTCACTCTTACTTACTCATTTCAACCAAACCTATTCTTCTGTCCTCCTCTTTGAAGTTGATGGACACTAGTGGTAAAAACTAGAACAAAGGAAAGAAGAAGATATATATTCACATTCTTCTCAATAGAGCAAATGCAGCCATTTTAATAATGAAAGCTGGGAGAAAAGGAACTGGGGGAAAAGAGAGTTGCCATATTCTCATCTGAGTATTCAGTTTCATAATAAAATAAGTCAGGAATAAAATAAAGAAAAAAATTGTGTTCCTCTCATTTTCTCAGTATCAATATCCAGTACTTACGTCAAGCATCAATATTTCAATTTAACTTTTGAATGCCTATGACCTCTATGTTCATCTGATCACACTCAAAGCATTAAGAGTATATGGACCAGCAGGTAAAAAATCATAGGGTGTTAGATTATTTTAGATAGCTTTAATAACAAGTACTAGTAACGACAGAAATTACCTCTCATTTCCATAATTCTCCTCACTGTATGGTTATCCAACTATCTTTCCTTTTAAAAACTATATAAAAATATTTTCCTTATGTCTATCCAACCTCTCTTCCAAAAAGAGATTTAACATCTCTTCCTAATATATATCTCTTTGATGAAGAATTAAATGCATTTGTAGAAACTAAACAAATAGTTATGCTAAAAATGCCTCTCCAGAGGTTCCTCAATAAGTATCTAGAAATATTTGCTCCCAGAAAGTCACTACCTAACAAGAAAATTACCCAGGATGAGAGATGGACAGTCCAAGGGAGGTAATTTGATCCTGTAGAGCAGAGGTCCCCAAACTTTTTACACAGGGAGCCGGTTCACTGTCTCTCAGACCATTGGAAGACCAGACTATAAAAAAACTATGAACAAATCCCTTTGCACACTGCACATATCTGATTTTAAAGTAAAAAACAAAACAAAACAAAAAAAAAAAACGGGAACAAATACAGTATTTAAAATAAAGAATAAGTAAATTTAAATCAACAAACTAGCCAGTATTTCAATGAGAACTATGCTCTTCTCACTGACCACCAAAGAAAGAGGTGCTCCTTCCGGAAGTGCAGCGGGGGTGGGGTGGAGTGGATAAATGGCCTCAAGGGGCCGTAGTTTTGGGACCCCTGCTGTAGAGTTTGCCTACCGACTGAATTATGTAAAGTGCCACAACCTCCACATACAATTAAAAGGCAACTGACATCAATTCAGTCTTTTCACAGGTCAGTGTGTCATTCTGCATTCACAAGTACCATATGATTTCACTTATATGTGGAATCTAATGAATAAAATAACAAAATAGAAACAGACTCATAGAGACAGAGAACAGACTGACAGCCATCAGAGGGGAGGAGGGTTAAGGGACTGGGTGAAAAAGTAAAGAGATTAAGCAAAAATACAAACAGTAAAACCATAGTAGACACTGGTAACATGGTGATTACGAGAAGGAAAGGGGGTGAGGGGAGGTAGAAGAGAATAAAGGAGGGATAAATGGTGATGGAAGGAGTGATTTGATTTGGGGTGGTGAACAGACAGTACAACTGTACACTTGAAATCTTACGTAACTTTATTGACCACAGTCACCTCATACATTCAATAAAAAAATTTACCATAGTCATTTATTTTGAGATACTACAATATCAGATATGGAATAGGAGGCTTGGATGTTTAACAACTAACCCATTAGTAGGAGTGAGTTAACTAAACTATAAATTTGTATTGATGGGGTCAATCTGATACCTAAGCTTTAACAGAGGCTAAAATTATTGCTGGTGTATTGTTAAGTCAATCATTTTGGAAAACCCTGAGGATTCTGGAAAACTAAATGGAAGAAGGAATTAAATTAAGTTGTTCCCTTGAAAAGTGCCTACATTTACAAATTCCCAATGAAACTGAAGAGTCCCTGACTTGCTGTGCACACAGAGACCAGAGCCCATGCAGCTGAGTCAGGTGTTTGGCTGAGCTCATCTGAAAAATTTAAGTCTGGGATTTCTAGTCCTCAAATCTAAAACCCTGCCTTTTATATCACCATTCCCAACTCAAATGAGATTTCTAATATTAGCCGTGGGAAGAGTAGACTTGTAAATTGAAAAGCCAATGATCTCCCACTCATCTATCACTGGATGAAAAATTACTGTCGTCCTTTGAGTCATGAGATTACCAAAGCTCACATTGCAAACCTGGCAAATGTCCTAACGCCCAATAAATAGGAAAGGGCAGGCCAGGATCCTCCTTAGGCCGGTGCTCATGAACTAGGTAGGCTGGGCTCCTCAGAGTGAATACTAAAAAGTTTAGAAAACTGGAAGCAAGTTGAGATAATAGGGCCCAAGAAAGAAAATTATAAAGGGAAAGTGAAGGGCAAGGAGAGTGAGCCAAAGAATAGAAAAGGAAACACTAAATGAGAGTCCAGTAGAAGCAGAAACGATCGGTGCCAGACACGGGGCCCGCCTCCTCCAGAGGGAGAGCCGGCTTCTAGCTACACAGTAAGTGCACTCCGTGGAGACAGCTGCTGTCTAAATGAACATTAAAAAAATATTTATTTCCATAATTTGTAGAGTTGAGGATTTTATAAGAGCTCTCAGACTTGCTTTGGCCAATAGAACACATTTTTGTTGGGCCTGTAAAATAATGTATTCAACTCTTTTGTACTCTTGCAACATGGATATACTATCTGTACAGATTTATCAAAACAGGCACAATCTCTACATTTGATTATATATATATATATATATATATATATATATATATATATATATATATATATAAAAGTTTGGAGGTTAAAATTTCACAGTTTAGTCACAGCGAAATAGGATTTTCCAATCTCTCTAATGAACTCTGACACATTAGTTGAATCTAAGATCTTTACTAATTTGTATTCAAGATGAGTACCTATAAAATTTCCCTGAATCTATTTCTTTTGCCTGAACTTTTCTTCCTGATTATAATTTAAATAAAAAGTCCCATAATTAATTTTCAGAATGTAAATGTCTCACTCCTACTTGCCATGAATCATTTTTTAATTGCCCTATTTCTTGACCTAGTAATTATCGCTTGTCTGAATTACATTCGTTCTCCCCTCCCCCAATCAACCAATCTGGACAGTATGTCAGAATATTATAAAAATTTACAATTCTACATCTTAGAAACCAAAATGAAAAGCTATTCTTTATCAATACGTACAATTACGATTTTATGGCTGCCTTTACCTAGCGACCATCCATTCCACCAAGTAAGAAAGCTCCAGACAAGTCTTAACTACAGGGAAATAATGTTCCCAACTAGTAATACTGCAACAGCTGTGTTAGTAAAATGTAGCTTGCGTATATATCAGAAAGGAAATGCATTTTCAGTGTCCCTAACTTTTGAATAATAGTATACAAATGAACATCTGCATTTAGTATTGGAATTCCAGATTGAAGCCGAAATCAGTGCAACGAACTGGTGCTGACTGTGCCTATCTCTTGCCCACAACATTTCTTCCTGTCCTTTTTCCCTGGAAAAAAGAAATTAACTCTATGTTCAAGAACATGCAAGTTGCTAAAACAAGCTGTAAGCCACACATCGAGCAACACCTATTCGTCGTAATTAAATTAATTATCAGAAAATTAGAGGAAGAAAGACTAATTTAAGACAGTGGATCTTGCACCTTCCTATGCTCTCAGAGCAATGACCCACACAGCTCCTTAGAATCCTTGTTTCCGCCCTGGCCGGTTGGCTCAGCGGTAGAGCGTCGGCCTAGCGTGCGGAGGACCCGGGTTCAATTCCCAGCCAGGGCACACAGGAGAAGCACCCATTTGCTTCTCCACCCCTCTGCCGCGCTTTCCTCTCTGTCTCTCTCTTCCCCTCCCGCAGCCAAGGCTCCATTGGAGCAGAGATGGCCCGGGCGCTGGGGATGGCTCTGTGGCCTCTGCCTCAGGCGCTAGAGTGGCTCTGGTCGCAATATGGCGACGCCCAGGATGGGCAGAGCATCGCCCCCTGGTGGGCAGAGCGTCGCCCCTGGTGGGCGTACCGGGTGGATCCCGGTCGGGCGCATGCGGGAGTCTGTCTGTCTCTCCCTGTTTCCAGCTTCAGAAAAATGGAAAAAAAAAAAAAAAAAAAAAAAAAAAAGAATCCTTGTTTCCATCGGATCATTTACAACAACATGGACGGACCTTGATAACATTATACTGAGAGAAATAAGTAAATCAGAAAAAACTAAGAACTATATGATTCCATACATAGGTGGGACATAAAAAGACTCAGAGACATGGACAAGAGTGTGGGGGATACGGGGTGGGGGAGAGGAGAGGGAGGGGGTTGGGGGAGGGGAGGGACACAAAGAAAACCAGTTAGAAGGTGACAGAAGACAATTGGACTTTGGGTGAGGAGTATGCAACATAATCAAATGTCAAAATAACCTAGAGATGTTTTCTCTGAATATATGTACCCTGATTTATCAATGTCACCCCATTAAAATTAATAAAAAAAAAAAGAATCCATTTCACTACAGCTTTCATCTCTTCTGTTACTTTGTCAATATCTCAGAAGCAGGAATTAGATGTCATTTATTACTGTACCTTCCATAAAATGTTGGCTAGTGGCCTCATGGCAAAGAGGCAGCAGGTCATGGTGGAAATATAGCCTTGCGAATTACACAGAAGGAGCTGGGTTTTGAATCTCAGACACGCTCTTTATTCCTCGGAGCCTAACCCGAAGTGTCATTGTGAAGACACCATGAGATAAGCTAAACGAAAGCATGTGGTACAATACCTGGGACACGGTGGGCACCCAATAAATGGTTGCTTTCTTTACTGAGAAAAAAAGTAAAGCTCAAAAAGAACATGTGATGCAAGTATTTTAAAACCAATGAATTTGGCAATGCCTCCACCTTACAGTCACCATAACAAATGACCTTTCAAAACATACATTTGCTGGTGTGGTCACCCAAAATGGACAAATTTAAATGTTTTCTATTTATCTGGCAAGCTGAACACACACACGCGCGCACACACACACACACACGCACAAAGAAAAACATAAGATGCCACTAGCATCATTGATGAAATGAAGACAATAATAATTTAAAATTTCATTAAGGATCTAAAACTCTGAAAGTTGATTCCCGGCCAGGGCACACAGGAGAAGCGCCCATTTGCTTCTCCACCCTCCGCCGCACCTTCCTCTCTGTCTCTCTCTTCCCCTCCCGCAGCCAAGGCTCCATTAGAACCAAGATGGCCCGGGCGCTGGGGATGGCTCTGTGGCCTCTGCCTCAGGCTCTAGAGTGGCTCTGGTTGCAACATGGCGACGGACGCCCAGGATGGGCAGAGCATCGCCCCCTGGTGGGCAGAGCATCGCCCCTGGTGGGCATGCCGGGCGCATGCAGGAGTTTGTCTGTCTCTCCCTGTTTCCAGCTTCAGAAAAATGCAAAAAATAATAAATAAATAAATAAATAAATAAATAAATAAAACTCTGAAAGATATACTAGAAAACACTTGAGTAAATGTGCAATATTCAAGAAGCCTGTTTTTCAACGTTCTTATAAACATGATCGATGACACACACATTTACCCTTAAGCTCTTACACGAATCCCTTAACAAACTAAACAAACGAGGGGGAAAATATTGGCCGAGAGTTCTTTCTCCCACAATGGGGATCTTAGCACCCTCCGAAGCTCTAGACAGAGCTGGCTGTCTCTGGAATCCTGATAGATAATAAAATCAACAGTTATACCAGAAGCACACAAAGCAAAACAAAACTTTCATGTGTGACTCCTGATTTACAGATCACCCTTCTGACTTCCAACCCAGAAAAATCAGCCCCAAAATTCTGGGACTCAGTCAATAAAATGTATCAAATTTCTCCTGAATGGCACAAAGATACCAACATTACCAATGGGTTAAGTAAAGCTGCTGCTTTCTTATTTGGGCCCATGAAGTGTTCCCCATGTCAACGCACTCACAGGGGAGGACCCCTTGGAAGAGAGGGCCTTTGTTTTAGTTACATAGTATGCCTTCTACACCCTGCAACAGTCTAGCTTTATGAAATATATAGGCATTTAAAGAGTCAATACAATTAAAATAAATGAATATAATAAACAGAATGCTGTAATAAACATAGCATGCTAAAATTTTAGTTCTTCTAAATAAAAAGAGGAGTCTGCTATCATCACAGTATCTTGGTATCACTAATAGTAATAACCCTCTAGGGCATTATAACTTTTCAGTAGATATCAGACATAACACAAATTCAATACAATCAGTTAGATATAAAATGCAAGACTTAGTAGCACCAATATAAAGATCAGTTAGCTCAGCTGCAGTATAATTAGTGTCACCTCACAGTATTATATAACTTAAGGAGATAGAGGGGGAAAAAATTTGGTAGGGCAAATTCTACCTCTACCTAAATAAATGCTTACCAATTAATATCTAATATGATTTTGTTTCTAGATGTCTTGAGAATTATAACTGAATATCAGAGCTAAGCTATACTAAATTGAAAAAGCCAAAATTATCTTACACACTCTACAATATAATGTAATATTTCCAAAATATTATGCACATATACTCATATATACAGAGTCTATTACAGTCAAGCCTGCAATTTCTATAAAGCATTATTCTGAAAGTTGACTCTTCAAAAATAATTTACAATACTACAAAAGGTGATATAATCTATATTTTAAAATGACAATAATGATATTTATGTGATGTTGCTAAGGAGATTAATGGCTAGCGTATATATATTATATGTAGTGTATATATGTATTATATGTGTGTATAGCAAACCTATGAAAACTTAAGAATCTCAAGAAGTACTGAATTATATTGAAAAGTCCTGTAAAATAACTAATACAGAATTCCGTGTCACTTAATATTTAGCATCTAAATAGATAAAAAACAACTGATGTCTTGGTACAGAGATTAACAACCTCTATCCATCAAGAAAACATCAGCCGGATCAAATTGTTCAAATAAGCTGAAATTTGACTCATTCTGCAGATAGTTTCCTGTGTGATGAAAGAACACAACCATGTGCCAAAATGAAACAAATCCCATGCCAAACTTGGGCCAGAACAAGATTGCTCCTCAGCTGCTTCCGTTCTCTGCTAGGCTGGAAGGACACAGAGCTGCATAACGCACCCGCTTGTTCTTAGCAGGGGCCGTGGACTGTCCACTGCTCATCACAGTGATCTAGCCTTTTGTTTACACTTTAATCAGCTCAGAATGCTGATTAGAATATAGATGAAAACTGAAATGACCAATAATGGGGGTGGGGGGAGTCTGGATTGAAATGGTCTATCTGCACTTTATATTGATGGACGAGAGACCAGAAATCATTAGAACAGCGAGTTCAATTGAGATATGGAGGATGGTTTTTCTGATGAGAGCTGACCTCTGGGGTTCCTCAGACCAATAGTTCCTAAACCTCAACATGTATACGGTTCACCTGAAGAGCAAGTTACGGTGGAGATTCCTGGGCTCCACCCACAGAAATCTATGTCAGTAGGTCTGAAGTGAAGCCCACAAATTTGTTTTGCTAACCAGTTTCTAGGTGATGCACAAGGCTGTGGTGCAGCACCAACCACACTCTGAGTAGGGTGACACTGCCACACATTGCCTCTGCTTCTGGGATTAGCCCCTCTACATTCTCAGACCCCTTCACAGTCCAGCTCTGGTCACAGCTAAGCCACATAAAAGAACCCCAGCAAACATTGAGAAATATTCCATAAAAGGAATCTCAAAATCCTTTTTTGCAATATACTTACTGAAGCCAACCCCATAAATGCTGATTTTCTACCTCGAGTTGTGTGACACACTAGGTTATCTCCAATTATCTCCAGGGGTGATATAACAGTTTCACAAAATTAATTGAAGTCTATTTTAATTGAACGAGGTTTACATCTGGAAAATGAATGTAAAATTTGTTGGTTGAAGTGAAAGCAAAGAACAGCTGAATCCATTAACTCTGCTCCTATAACCTAAAGCTCTTTGCTTAATTTTGTTAAATTCATTAAGGGTTTTGCTTTTAACTTGGACCTTAGGCCTCATTCTAATAGAGTGGCAAAATGCTATGGTCAAGTTGCAAACTATTTATGGAAGGGTAATTACAAATATGTAAAGGCGCCGATGAACTTGGAACAGGCACGGCAGGGTAGTACCCCCACTCCGTGGCGAGGGAGACAGATGACTTACACGTCCTTCCTTCCACTAACGTATTAGCTCCAAAATGAGCTATTGAGAACTGAAGCGATAGTTCTTCATAACTGATGACTTATCTCTATCTTCATGCTACTGGTAATTATTTTGTAAAAGAATATATTCTTTCCAAAGTTGCAGAAACTCTTTCTAGAAACAATCATTAAAACTTAATTTCCAAGTTTGAAAATAAAAAGCTGCTTCTAAATGTATAAGACAACATTACTCAATATTTTCTCTAAATACCATTTTGTAGCTAATTCTTTTATTTTTTTGGGGGGGGTGGACTAGTGTTTTTTAGTATTTTAATCTTTAATTGAATTTATTAAATTTGAGGTGACTCTGGATAACATAATTACAGCTTTCAGGTGTAATTCTAACACATCTCTGTACACCGTATTCTGCATATCTTATGTATAGTTGGTTTGTAAAAGTCAAACAAGACAGGAAATAAAATGCCTACCACCTGCTGATTAGCACAATGCTATGAGATTTAAGGTTTATAAAAAGGCAATAAAAACTCTTTTTTTTCTGTCCTTAAAATGCTTACATTCTTCATAGAGAGTCAAAGCTAATATATATGTAGCAAAAATATAGAAAATAAATGTCAAAGTGCCTGACACCAACTACGACTACAAAAGGAACATAAAAAGGAGTAATTACTGTGGATTAAAAGAATACTGGCAAGCTTCTCGGAGAATGTGGGACTTCCACCGGACCTTTTCAACGTGACAGGTTCACACGATGAAGGGGAAAAGGCGGCATTCTAGGAACAAAGGCAAGAAGCAGGACTTGAGGGGACTGTTGTGCTGGCAGAGGGTGTGGGAGGCCTGGCTCCCTAGAGCAAAGACTGTATGGGCTGGAAAGCGGGTGAAATAGTTTGGGGAAAGAAAAGTAATGCCAATTACAGAAAGTCTTACAACCAGGTCAGAAGAATCTAGACATGAAGAAGTAGTAACAGGGAGCTGTCACAGATGAAGCAATGATGACATGTTGTCAGTTACTTTTGGAAGATCAAGCTGGTAGTGTTGAGGAAAGATTACAAGAAGGAGAAGCAATACAGAGGAAAACAAAGGCAAGTTCAAGACTCAGTTCTAGAAAAGACATACAAGAGATATAAACGTATTAAATACATAAAGGCTAAAACCATGACAGTAATCAAATGTGTGTGTGTGTGTGGGGGGGTAAACTGGAACAATTACAGGTACAAAGAAAAAACTAACTATAAGTAAGAAAAAAATCCCACCTTCTTTTCTACTTGTTATCTCTCCAAATAGAAAGTTATTTCTGCCGTGGCTGGTTTGCACGATGGTAGAGTGTCAACCCAGAGTGTATAAATCCCGGGTTAAATTCCTGGTCAGAGCACATAGGAAAGGTGACCATCTGCTTCTCCCCTCCACCTTCTCTCTCCTCTCCTCTCACAGCCCTGACTCATTTGATTTGAGCACGTTGGCCCTGGGTGCTGAGGATGGCTCCATAGAGCCTCCGCCTCTGGCACTAAAAATAGTTCCATTGAGTGCATGGCCCCAGATGGGCAGAGCATCAGCAACAGACGGGAGTTGCCAGGTGGATCTCTATCAGGGTGAATACAGGAGTTAGTCTCTGTATCTTCCCGGCTCTCGCTTAAAAAATAGTTATTTCCATATATATATACAAAATCTAGTTCTTTCATAAATCAGTCTATAAGTATAGTTTGTGAAAAGGTCAGTATGCACAGCACCTAAATTTATAAGAAGTGCCGGTCTAAAAAAGATGAAAAGCAACACAAACTGTTCGTAGCCTCTTAGATCACAGATCATTTTGATTTTATGAAAAGGAAAAGTAAGGAATGAAAGAGAATTCACTAAATGTGTGCAGTGAATCAAATGAACTATGTCTAAATTTCATTTTCTACTAGTCATTTAATAAATATTTAATGACCAAATCGTATCCAAGGCAATGTGTTAGGAGCACTGGACACGGCAGGCTCACTAAGGTCAACTGGCAACTCCTCCAAGCTCACAACTAGGAACGCTCTGTCCCAGCCTTCCACAGCCGTCATGAACCTAAGGAAAACCATCACGCTCTCCTGAACCACAGCAAAACTGCTTCTATTCTTCACTAGGAAAAGTCTGAATTACAGGATGATGAGAAAAGACAAAATTCTGAAAGCGGAAAGTTTAATCACTGGTTGTGACAATTCCATAAGAACTTCCATGTAAGGAGTACATCTTTTATAGTTCAAAAAGATGTCATCAAACCAGTTGTTGATTACCAAAGAGAAAAGAGGGAGAGAGGGAGAGAGTGTATGCTTACTCTTTTCCCCATGTTAGCCTTCCAGTAAGAGAAGCACATATTTTCACCAGTTCATTACAGAACCTGATGACATTTACATGTTCCAACACAGACTCCTTTTAAACGAATGCATTGTGATTATTATAATTAAGCTCCTACCTGAAATTTATAATATATGCTGGAATAAATTGCATTTCTTTTATTTTAGTTTGCAGTCTCTAAACTGTATCGGTCAAAGTGCCTTTGGGCATATTCTTCTATGTATAAGACTAAAAGGCAAAGCACATAAATGGGCTTGGCAACCTCTCTTGTCATTTCTAGTGTTCCTCCGAACAAAGAAAAATAAAATTAAAAAGTAAAAATAGTAACTTTAATAGCATCTTTAAATATTAGATACTCACTAATTAGAAAATTAAAAATCAAGCTTGGTTAACAAAAGGCATAGTAAATGAAATTACTACTATGAAAATTTTATGTATATTGTTCTATAATGGCCCAACTTTTTTTCAAGTTATGAAAATCTTCTAGGCAGTTAAAAAAAAAACCTATCAATGTGAAGAGATTAAACAGTCAAGAAAAGGGAATAAAAAATACCATAATACTAAACCAAAGAATTCCTGAAGAACTTTCAGTGCAAAACTCTTTAACATAGTATGATATAAGAGTAAACAGGACAAATCTCTATTTAGCTTTCATCAACTAAAAACAACAATAACAACAAAACTCTGGCCAATAGTGATTTATAAAACCAAAGTTCTCGTGTCCTTGGCAACATTCTTTATTTTGTCAAATAAAAACAGCAATGATGTTAAAAATTGTGTTCATACAGAGAATAAGTTTTAAATGACTTTAAATCTCCCATATTTTCAATGAGTCAATTCCCATGTTAAAATACATTGTCAATTTTTATATTAGAGTTACAATAAAATAACATGACATCTGAATTTACAGACTTTAAAACACTTGAAATAAAGTTTTATTTAGGTATCATCCTACTATGTAACACGTCCCAAATTCAAATGTTGCAGAGCTCCTCATTTTAATGTATGTGGTTTTGCAGTACAATTACTGTAAATGCATCAGGCAGAACACAATTAAGGAATGGAACAGTAGTATCTGTTTTATCCTCTTTGAACACGCAGATGTTAAATGATCATACCTCACCAGTACATGCTTATTGCAATGCCTGTTTCACTTTCCAAATACTCAGGGTTTAAAACAGAGCAGACTGCACTTTTGATAACATCTGCTACAACAAATAACAAAAAAAGAGTGTGAAGTCTGATGAATGTTTAAACAGAACATTTTTTATGGATCAGCTAAATCTTTTCTGCTTTTTAATTAAAAGTAAAGAAAATGGAACTTAATTATCCTGTAAAGATTAGCTTGTGGGCATCTTCCTGTAAATTACTTCTAATTGAAAGCAAATTGTCAAGTGACATTCAAAGTACTGTCCTTTAAAACACAGCTGTTCTACTGCTGATTTCAGTGCATTACAGTGTTTTCTTGTTAAAATATGGCATATCTGAATATTTTAACAACTTCACTGGTTTTGTATAGATTTCCATTTAACATATCTTAATCACATTTCATCCTGTAAAAAAGTTAGCATCCGTAAGTGGTTTGCAGCATCTTGAACCAGCCTACCATGAGGGCCCTCCACTGAGGCTTACTTGTTTAGATTTGTTTGCTGAAAGTACTCCCTGCATCTGGACAATAATGGTCCAGGAAGTGGGTGGTTATGCTCATTAGGCTACTGTCACAATCCAACTCCTCATGATACCTATATAATTAACTCACAGTTTATCAATGCTTTAGATACAATGTTACAAGTTCAAATGAAATCACGCTAGAAACTGAATGTTTCAGAAACTAGCACTTAATAAAAATCCAGTCTTTTAAAACATTTTTAAATAAGCACCCAATGGGCAGTATGAAGACAGCTAACAGTTTTAATGCAAGACTTTTTATAAGGACTGATACAAAGAAAATGGCCAATACAAATGCACTGACCTACTCAAATGTTTCACCTTCTACCCACTTACATATTTCTCCATCCACCAACTCATATTGATTGGTTACTATTACTTAGCACTGTCACTCAGCTCTGGAGAGGTCGCAAGAAATAAAACCTCGAGTCCCAGCTCCAATGGAACTTAGACTCCAAAGAGGAAGAAGGAAAATTAATCCTAGATAATTTCTGGTGTCAGGGACTGTTCAGGTTGCTGAGCACTGATTGTTTAAAATAATCCAACACACAAAAATTCCTTGCCTGCATCTAGTACCTGTAAATTCTTTGAAGAAAAAAAATCAAAGTAAGGTGACAACCAGTGGCAAAGGAAGGAGGCACCATCGTATGTGGGTGGTCAGGAAAGGCCTCTCTAGCACAGTGACATTTGAACACAGCCCAAAGTGGATTCATGAGTGACAGGGAGCACACACATAATGCAGTATGTCAGTAGAGAAGAATTAGAGAAGGCTGCTGGCAAAAAGAATTTTGATCATCCAAGAAAAGTGCTTGAGAATGGCTAAGGTTAGGAAGGCACCTTAATCAACACGTTTGAATATTTATGTTTGCTTAGATAGCAACATGACTCAAACTGTGAACCCAGCAAATACCTACTTTATTTCCCCAGGTTAGTAAGTTAAATCTCCAAACTGTACATTTAGCTCAAACCCTATGCAATACATTGATCTTACATTTCCATAACAATACATTAATGTTGTTCTCCTGAATGAAATGATCTGTATGAGTTGCCCTAACTGATTGGCATAGACTGGTTCGTAGATAGGTAGGTAGGCAAGTAGGTAAGTAGGCAGGCAGACATATAAGGTTTAAATACTAACATTAAATATTTTTTTCAATAATCAAAAAAGCATTCTGTAAGATTTAATGCAGGAGTAAATTTTAACCACATGTGGGCTCTGCTTTTCATGGCAATATCTGTGGAGACTAAGAAAAGATAACTAGAAAGCAAAATCCTGACTCTTATTCTCATCTGCTTAAGCGTATCAGCATATCCAGAAAAATGAAAGGAGAAAAATGGTAAAAAAAAAAAAAAAGGAACTTTGGTTTCTTTCATTTTGTTTGCTTGTTTTCAGAGAAAGAAAGGCGGAGAGAGAGAGAAAGACAGACAGGAACATGGCACTGCTCCTATATGTTCCCCGACTAGGGATTCAAACCAGCAACCTGCATCCTCTGGGAACTATGCTCCAACAGACGGAACATCTGGTCAGGGCTTTCTTTTCAGAGAGACAGAGAGGAAGGGAGAGAGAGGGGAGGGGGAAGGGAAGCATTCATTTGTTGTTCCACTCAAGTCATAAACTCACTTCTTGCTTCCCATGTGCACCCTGACCAGGGTTCAAACCAGCAACCTTGTTGTTTCAAGACAACACCCAACAGAGCTAACCGGCCAGGGCCTGGATATTTTTAAAGTCACATCACAAGAACTAAGACTCAAAATACAAAAGGAGGAGTACTGCGGGGTTTGTTTGCAAAATAAAGTCATGCTTTTTGTTAAGTGTTTAAATGATGCAGGCTCATGTATTACCAATATCTTAAATACCATAAATTATTTTTAAAGCGATTCACTGAAGGAGGTTAAAAAAAATCTATGCCCTAGTCACCACATAAATCATCATTGAGACTGTTATTATGTAGAGAATACACATTTTATAGCATATAATGAGAAAACTGTTAATATATATATTAGGCTGTAATAAAGAATCAAAGCTTTTATTTGAGAAAAGGGGGAGTTGCAACCTGGGGCACAGACTCAGGTAGCAAGCTAAACTATGCTTTTCTCATGAAGGTATTCCACTCAGATGAAGGGTGTTGGCTAGGAGGGTCGGAATGGTTAAGTCCATTATGTAATGTAGGATGCTAGCTGTTGAAAGGGATTGGGATTCCTTTCAAGATGAAGAACAAAGACGGTCTGATCACCATGAGGAAGCGACAGTAAAGTCCCTATACGTGCTTGTAGAAGTCACTGGTGTAGGATGTTGATTGTTTAGGTGAGCAACAGGTCAGCAACTTAACAATGGTTCCCAGAACTCAGCCATGATACCCACATAGGCCCCAGCTCCTCAAGGATCCCAACTCCATTTTGTGACTCTCTTAGCAATGCTTATTACTCCACTTTCTTTTTCTTGTTTTTTTTTTAATTTAAGATTTTTTTAAAAAAGAGTTTATTTATAATTTTACAGAGAGAGGAAAGAGAATAGGGGCCAGTGAGAAGTACCAAGTCATAGTTGCTTCACTTTAGCTGTTCACTGCTTGCTTATTTCTTGTCATAGGTGCTTTGATTGGGCAAGTCCAGGGTTTCAAACCGGCGACTTCAGTGTTCCAGATGGACACTCTATATCCACTGTGCCACCACAGGTCAGGCTCCAGTTTCCTTTTCACCATTATCAGAAGCAAGCATAGGTTAGTTCGGTATTTAAAAGTTATGAAACCAAGTGTCTACCATGGGTACACAATTAAAAGGTCACTTTCTGAATGAACATTTAAACCACCCAGCAATGCACAAAGTCAGCACCACACTATCTATCGTGTTCTGCAGGCTTGGTCCCAAACTTGAGATGCATAAAATTTAGGAGATTAGAAACCTGTGGTCCATAATTAAGTGTATCTTAAAAAGTCATTCTAAATTAATGGCTTTCTCACTTGGGCATGCATAAAAACCACCTGACAGGCTTGTTAAAAAACAGATTCCTGGGTCCCAATCCCTCAAGATTCTGAATGAGGACATCTGGAGTAGAATTAGGAATTTATACTTCCAACAAGCTCTCAAGGGGAGACTGGAGCTGCTAGCTTAAGGATGTGGTGACCATTTTGGCTAAATAATTTCATTATTAATTAAATACTATACATTTTGCTTTTATATAAAATTGAACCACTTCATCCACAGGAGCAAATGGTTCCCTATCTTTTTTACGGCAATAATTTTGAATAGCATACATTTTAAAGGAGACAAATATTTGGTTTGGAAAATAAAGAAATGTCTCTCCTATTGAATATCCCAGGTTTCATTATTTACACTTCTAATCAGCAGTGTTATCAGTAAAACAAATTTAATCATTAAATATGTAAAGACAGTGGGCACAATTTCAAGGCAGCCTAGATCCCACTGAAAAGATTGAGACAGAATCTTTAAGTAGAAAACTGAATTTTTCTCTAAAGATTCTAATTAAGTTTAGTGTCTATTTCACAACATTGAAATAAGATGGAATGCGGTGATTTTTATATTATATGACAACTTTGTATTCTCCAAAAGTCACCAACAAACAAATGAACAAATAAGCACTGTGTTAATATGCTAAAATACCCATCGATGAAGAGCTTATTCATTTCCTCACTGTCCCTCAACCAGAATTTGTCTAATTCTTTCTTTGCTCTCCCACTGTATTGAGAAAATCATCTTTCCCTTCTTGCTACCAATAAACTCTCATCTTCTTCAACTTTCAGCTGAAGGTTCAGTCGATATAAAGTCTTCTGATCTACAATATATAGTACTCTATCCCTTTATTTATCTGATTATTTCTTCTCTGAATATTTTTACTACTCAATTAGTCCACAAACTTTATTTTTTTTTATTTTTATTAAATTTAATTTATTGTGTTAACATGGATTCAAGTGTCTCACTCAATATAACTCCCTCACCTCCCACTCGTGTCCCTTTTTTATACCATCTTTGCCCCCTCCCCCTAACTTCCTCCCCCCTTCCTTCTAGGATTTGCTGTCCTGTTATCTGTATCTATGTGTTATGTATACATAATTTCACTAATCCTTTCACCTTCTCTGATCCCATCCTCTCATCCTCCTTCCCTCAGACAGCTGTCCCTCTGCTCCCTGTGGCCCTCCCTCTGCTTCTATTCCGTTCCTCAGTTTACTTTGTTCATTAGATTCCACATAAACTTTAGAGTGGAACCTCTGTCTGTTTTTGTTTTTTTTATCTGACAGCACCCAGGATGAACACTCAATGAAGAGGCTGCCATGTTTCTTTCCTTTTTCAAACCTGCTCCAGCTCAGGAAATCATAAGGTACACCTGCATTGCTTTAACAGACTCCTAGACAGACAGTCTGCCTTCAGCCTCTGTACAAATTATTGTGTGATGATATCACACCCTGCATAAAAACTTTATATTGATATTCCAGAATCAATGAATTCTAGAATTTCTAAGGACATAGGAACTCTAATGTCAAAGCTATCAATTTTTTTCTTTATCCTGTCCTTCTGCAGCCTAACCTCTTAAAGAGTATATATCCTCTAATCTACTAATCTTACTCTTTGAAATTTACCCATTGAGAAAAACCTAACAGAAGTAAATGATGACATGCATTAATTCAGTCATTGCAGTGTTGGCTATATAGATTGGATACTAGCCAAATGCCTTGAAATAGAATGTTTAGATAAATTAGAGCAAATCATCTGAGAGACTATTGTGCAGAAATGCAAAATGAAAATCAATAAGACTATGTAGAAATGTGGAAAATATTTCTTCTTAGAAACACAATGAAATTATGTCTATACTAGGATTATATACATAAATGTAAAAGTATAAAAACAACGACGACCAAGGAATTAGAGTAGTCAGGCATATTTTTTGGTTTATATTGTTTTTGTATATCAAATATATATCAAATACAGACTTCTAAATCTTCTATATTTCCATCTGTGGATTTATACAAAGTATATAATGAGCTTTATCATTTATAATGATGCAGTTTCTATAAGGTGTTAAATTATCTTAAGTTTTATGTTCACCTGAAAGTAAACATAGACTTTTCACTGAGACTTTTCATAAAGGTTGTAACAAAACAATGTTTCTGGATAACCGTCAGTTAAGTTCAATTAATCAAAATACCCTATGGTTCATTCCTTGTTGTACCTTGTATTGTGTACAAGGATAACTAAGAGCAGATGGGTTTTGCTGTCACTTTTCTTTGTTACAAGGTTTGTATACAATTACAAACCACATTACTCAGGCCCTCAGAACTAAATGGGAATTGAGCAGCTGAAGTCCAGGCTATTCCTTTGAAAAGGTATGTCTTCCAGCTATTTTTCTTTCTTGTTATATTGAAATTTCATATGGATCTAACTATGGATAAATAATAGCCAGAATAGTTCCATGACTGACTTACTCTCATTTCAAAATTCTGGTGTTATGTTAAAAAAAAAAAAATCCAGTACCTAATCAGTTAATATTCATGCGTTCAAAGACTGTGCATGTCTACTAAATAATAGTACAACCTTAGAATGGGACAATTTTAACCCAGCCTCCTTGGGCTCATTTATCATCTTTTTCTGTAACCCAAGAACAGTTCTTTTGGAACTGAGGAATAAGATAAATGGATCCCTGAGAAACAAATATTTACAAACCTTTTGAAAATGCTTCTGAAGTAAGAAAGAAAACATTCCTTTATCTATGTTGATCATATGCGAATTCACTACACAGGATCAAGTAGTGTGCAGTTCAACCTCATAATCATTTGCAAATAAAATCAACCAGTTCTAGTTTTCAAACTTCTAAATGAAATTTCAAACCCTAGTTATCTTTTTACGTAATTACGAAGCAGAATGCTGACTTCCCGTTCTTAACTGGATTATCGAATATGTAGATCACCTATCAGTACTTTTCTTGTACAACCCCCATCACCTGACTCTCCAAAAGAAAATGAGCAGGAGTTAAAATGCAAATATATCAACAGTCAGTTACAAACCCTGAGTGTCACACAATCATGGCACTCATTAACCATTAGTGTTTTTTTTTTTCTTAACTGGAATGAGAAACATTTCTTCTTCTCTATAGTAAACACTGAAGTATACAGTACACTGAATAATATAAACAACAGCCTCAATTTTTCATTTCACTTTGCTTATGCAGAAACAGCCACAGAGAAATACATCAGCATTTTGACCGCAGGTAGTTGTGATGAAAATCTGATGGGTGTCACTTGATGAGACACTATGGAGATAATACAGAACCCCTTCCCTTAATTCCTGAAAAAGCAATTCAAATCATAAGATGGTAGATTATAAATCTTGGCTTCTTGTCCGAATGACTTCATTAAAAAATATATATATATAAATGTAAAGCATGAAATATTCAGCATTTTATAAATATAAAGACTACTACATTTTGTTGTTACTGTTTTCTTGGTCCTTAACACATGATTATTCATCAGTTCACACACACTATGAAGTGACCTGTGAGTGTCTCAAAAATCTAACAAAATGTATAAAGAAAGAACTGCTGGGACTTCTATCAGTTGATCCCGTCTCAGCATTTTAAATATTCAAATACAACATGTAAATACACACACATGCCCGTGTGCACACACACGTCTTCTCAATGTTTTCAAGATTGGATAAGCGTGTTTTAGAAAAGTAGCTCAATTAGACTGCTTCGAGGTAATTTATCAGGGTCGCCTGTGACTTAAACATCACCCTTAGTATGTTGTTCTTTTTACTTTATCATTTTTGTTTTCTTTGTTATTATTTTTTAATATAGTAAACATGTCCAACGGCTGTAATATGTCTTTCCAATCCCAAAATGAATGATAAAGACAAGCTACTAATTTGAAATTTAAACACTTGAATAAGCCGGAAGGGGGATAAAACAGAAACTCTAAGAGAACATAATGGAATGGAAATTGCTCCAACTAACTGTGATAGGGCAAAGCACTCTGACATATGCCACATCTCTGAATGAAGTAAGGTATGTCACTTGGCATCTTTGGGGTTGTCTGTGTCACTGTTGGTTCGGTATGCAGTTTGCCTTCTCCTGTACCTGCTATGTGTTACTAAACGTTAGAGCCTTTACTCACCATGGTTGAAATATAACCTCTTAGAGACAGGAGAAACAGAATACTGTGAACTGAGGCTTAGCTTGAGTTTTCACATATCTCATATCGAATAGACATTTATTTTTCACAGTAAGGTTTATGGATGTATCCTATTAACTCTATATGATAAAATAATGTATTAAAATAACTGTGGGGCTATACCAACTCTAAGCTAAATCTCTGAAGAGCTGAGAAAAGAAGATGGTTATTAACACTGATGACTAGAAGTTCTATGTCCGATACAGTCTTCTGATTCACCATCAGTAGCATGAGATTTTAATGTTAAAAGGATAACCATACTTAGATTAGAACATTTTCTCAAAAGGAAATATAAAGGGCTTTTCAATAGGTTTTTCTATCTGAGGACTAAGCATTTCCAGGGGATTTTATGTTATCTAAATTATTTCAGATTTCCAGTAGCATACTTTCTTAAATAAGTGAACAAAGGCCCCAGATTTAGTCCCCACGGCCCTTTACTTAAAGCTCCATGGCATCCCTCTCTTCCCACGTTACATTCCATTCTGTGTGACACAGAGAGTTGCACCTGCTGTCCCTAAATCATAAGCAAATGAGATAGGAACTAGGGTCCAAAACTGACTAAAATATACAAAGTGTTTATTAGCAGACATTTCAAGTACATGATTACATATTTTTAAATGGCTTATTTATTTATTTCTGATACTATAATAAAAAATGTCTCCTGTCATGTCTGTGCATATATTGTTAAGCAGCTTTATTGGGATATAAGTGATATACAAAAAACTGTACATATTTAATATAGACAATTTGATAAACATGGACATATGCATACAACTCCAGAAACAATCACCACAGTGAGGATACCAGACACCCATCATCTCTAGCACTTTCCTTCTGTTGCATTTATTATCGGATCCCTCCATTCTGCATCAGTACCTTTTCCTTTGATAAACTGGGGTAATGAAAAGAGCCCCCAAACTTGGTCCAAATATTGGCACTGTCGATTACAGAACACCCCTAACAATGTTTCCAAAGGGGATTGATTGTACCTGTCCTACAGAAAATATCACAAAGGAGATAATGTAAACAAATTAAAGTAAATGTATATAAAATGCCTAAAAGACGCCCTACCACAAATGAGGGCTCTCAAAAGTTTTTTACCCCTTCTCCAAAAGTAATATGTAATACAGTGTGTCCATAAAGTCATGGTGTACTTTTGACCGGTCACAGGAAAGCAACAAAAGACGATAGAAATGTAAAATCTGCACCAAATAAAAGGAAAACCCTCCCAGTTTCTGCAGGATGATGTGGCAGCATGTGCGCATGTGCAGATGACATAACACCATATATACAGAGGAGCAGCCCACGGCCATGCCAGTCAAGATGTGGATAGTACAAAGTTCAGTGTGTTCTGTGGCTCGTTAAATTCAAATCCCTGACCAAAGTGCAACTTGAATGTCGGTGTGTTTATAACAAAGTGCCACCACATAGGAATAACATTACTCGTTGGGATAAGCAGTTGAAGGAAACCAGCAGTTTGGTGGAGAAACCCCGTTCTGGTAGGCCATCAGTCAGTTACGAGTCTGTAGAGGCTATACGGGATAGCTACCTAAGGAGCCCTAAAAAATCTGTGTGTGAGCCCACATCGAACTGCACTGAATAGGTATGAAACTGGGAGAGTTTTCCTTTTATTTGGTGGCAGATTTCACAATTCTATCGTCTTTTGTTGCTTTCCTGTGACTGGATAAAAATGCACCATGACTTTACGGACACACTGTATATACATAACTGTGTATCACTGATTCCCCCAGGACATTTTGAATAAGGGAAATAAATGTTTATTACTTTCCCCTCTATGAAGTTCCATGATTCCGTATGTAACACTTAACATAAGTAGTTCAAGAACTAAATCTACCCACTTATCTACTTATCTATACCATAATAGTATTTAATGTCTGTTTTTTGTTTCTCTTTTAAGTTCAAGAGAAATCATTCAAATACTTATCAATTTCAGGTACAGTACAGTAGCTCAACAAATATTTGTTGAGAAAAATCAAACTCTAAAAACAGAAGAAAGAATATTTAGAAAATTGGTACGTAGGTATAAGCGATTTTTAAATAGAAGTGGAAAGATACTAGTACATTCTAGAAAATGATAAAATTACCAAATCCCATTTGAGAATTAGAGTCAAGTCTACATGCATAAAAATACATTTCCCTCAGGGATTATTGACAAGGTCATACCAGAACATTTGAATTTCCAATTTCTCTATTACACCAACCTCAACAACAGAGACACATGAAAGGAATTAGATTTGATCTGCTAGTTTTTTCCACAGTGGTTGTGTTTGGACAAGTTGGACAGCATCGTTTCCCCTTGAGCCAGTCTGCTCAGTAGGAGATATGAGAAGATCACCTGCTAGCGAGCCAAACACTTGGAGGGGCTTCCCTATCCTTCACAAAGCAAGAGCTTTCCAAGATGGAAGAGATCGTGCCATGGTATAAGAAAATGGACAGTCACAGCTCGTTTCCTAACTGTATTATCTTCTTAATCAAAGAACTTTATAGAGAAAAAGAACCCCAATAAGCTGTAGATGTCAGCAAAGAATCACGCTCAACATAACTGCTTTCCAAAACACAGAAACAAAAATAAAACTGTGACAAAAAGCTGCAGAGTACTGAGATATTTGTAAAACATAGAGAAAAAGCTCCAGGTTGTCTGAAAGCATAATAATTGGGAACTGATTATTATTGACTGAGATAGAGAACATATTCTTTCACAGAGATTCTCAGAATTTATCAGCTGGATTCACTTGATTTGATGTCAAAGTCATTTTCATCCCTAAAGCATAAAAATGTTTTTGACACCTTCATACATACATTAGTTGCCTAATCAATAAGATGTATATAATAACACAACAGTTTTACCATTGCCATGGGAATAATATACACAAATCTTGGAATACAATACAATAATATGATCTTTTTAGATTTGAGGGATCATAGTCACTGTTGGTCTATATCTTACTGTCATTTAAATCAATCTTTCCTTGTGTAAATAAAATGTTGATGCATGTAAAGTTTTAAAATTTTGTATTTTTATCAGTATTACTTCTTGAAGTAGATATTTGAACCCATAATAAAACTGATCAGATTCCCCCACTACATTGTGCATAAGCAAAATGGTTTATGCATCTTTCTATCTGTGGCACTTAGAATCATGCCACATGTATAAGGGGCAAAGAGAAATAGAAGGTTTTACAATGTATCTGAAGCTCACATAATTGGGGTCCTCTGTACAATACAAAATTACAAACACAAAGTATATTTCAAAGTATTTATTTATTTGGAAAGCAAAATCACAGTAAATTGCAAAGACAATTACATTTCCAGCTCAACTCCTTCCCAAGTTCCCAAAAATGCCTGTGGCCATTCCAAAGTGGCAAAGGGAAAGTCAAGGAAGAAAGAATCAGCAGTCTTAAATACTTGTAGTTAAACTATCTTAACTTTGAGAATTTTATAAAAATATTTAAGCACCCGAACACACCATTTGAGCCCTTTCCAAGGCTTTAGAGAGTACCTTGGATGGTGAAGGACCTGACTGTTGAGCTTGTCCACCATCCAGGAGAGTTAGTTGTTACTGATGCAATAACAGTAAAGAGAAGGACTCGAAGGGTACCAATTACAGTCCTCCCAACTATGCACGGGGTTATGTTCCAAGGCTTTCAGTGGATGCCTGAAATCATGAATAGTACCAACTCTATGTACAAATATATGTTATTTCTTATACATTCATACATGCCTGCAATAAAATATAGTTTATAAATTAGGCAAGTAAGAGAGTCACAACCATAAGTAATAATAAAATAAAATAATTACAACAACACACTATAGTAAAAGTTATGTGAATATGGCCTCTGTCTTAAAAAGTCTGATAATTGATCTGGAACCAAGATGGCCGCTATAAGTGACTTAGAAAGTTAGCATGCTTTGGACAAAGGGATGATTCACATCCTGGGTAGGGTGGAGCAGGATGGCTCGAAGTTTCATCGCACAACTCAGAACAGCACACAATTTTAAACTTATGAATTGTCTATTTCTGGAATTTTCCACTTGATATAAATATTTGGACTGCAGTTGACTGCAGGTAACTGAAACAAAAGAAAGTCAAACTTCAGATAAGGAAAAACTACTGTAAGTCCTCCTAGAATTGAACTGACTTAAAATATTCTAAGGCCAATCCAGATTATGAAATTGCCCAGAAATCTACCGCTACTTTGCCCCTTACCTCCTTAATCCCCATCATCCCCACCTCCCAAGAATCTATTAAATAATACATCTAGCGGGTGATTTTCTAAGCAAACCTTTACTTGCATTCTTCCAATGATAGGTAGTTTTCTACCTTTCCATGAAAGCCATTCCATCCCAACCACTCTTGTGGCTCTCCTGATATTGATCCCAAATCTGCCTTCAGTAAAAGAATGCAGACCCAGAGTGCCCTTCCAAATTATTTCTTCTGAGCTACAAAGAAAGCTAACTCCTTTTCTATATGAGTTAGTTCTTTAGATAACTACATATATCTCTCATAAGAAAGCTATAATTTTATTTTCCTAACAAACCACCCCAATTCCCCCAGCTATTGCCTAGCTGTTCACACCCTCCAGACATACTTGAGTTTTGAGGAGGACATGAACATTAAATATACTACTCAAGATGTGACAGGCCAGTACAAAGCACCTCAGGACTCCTTGTTGATATTATAATGCCGCAGAACCCTCTGGACAGCAACTCCAATTGAAGACACACATTTAACTGAAAGACCTATAAATTTTTCATTTGAGCTGCATATAAGGTCCATTTTTCTTGTCCTGTACATATAGAGTTGATTTTTTTAAACCAAAATTTAGGAAGTTATTGAATGGTACCAACAGTTTTAGGACATCATTCCAGCCTGTGCAGTTTTGAGACTTGATCTTATTAATTCATGTTTTCCATTAAAAGACATAGCAAAGCTCATTAAAACAAAAACGACTCAAGATTTTCAGACATGTATTAAGTGTGCCCCTCTCCAACCTCAGCACTTGGGTCTATGTCTGGAGATCACTGGTATATTTTTATTGGTTTGTGTACCAGACCTGTCAGTTTCACCACAAGAGGCAGAGATTGACAAGGGTTATGAAAAAACCCAGACGTACATTAATCTACATGCTACAGTTTTCACATTAAGAAAAATAAAAGTAATTCATGACAGTGAGTATGAATTGCTGTTTCTCTTTCAAATGGAATCAACACAACTGCAATCGATAAAGAGAAAGCAAATATTTTCTCTTGATTTGTTTTAGGGATTTTGTTGTTATTAGTTTGAAGTAAATATAAGAATTAACATTCCTTTTTTTTTTTTTTTTGTATTTTTCTAAAGTTGGAAAAACGGGGAGGCAGTCAGACAGACTCCTGCATGCGCCCGACCAGGATCCACCTGGCACACCCACCAGGGGGTGATGCTCTGCCCATTTGGGGCTTCGCTCTGTTGCAACCAGAGCCATTCTAGCACCTGAGGCAGAGGCCACAGAGCCATTCTCAGTGCCCAGGCCAACTTTGCTCCAATGGAGCCTTGGCTGCAGGAGAGGAAGAGAGATACAGAGAGGAAGGAGAGGGGGAGGGGTGGAAAAGCAGATGGGCGCTTCTCCTGTGTATCCTGGCCAGGAATCGAACCTGGGACTCCTGCACACCTGAGCCAACCGGCCAGGGCCTTAACATTCCCTTTTAAGGGGGTTCTTTAGCCCTTTCCCCATGGCTCTCTAAATTAACTTATTTTCTTTAGGTAAACAGGTAAGTCCAAATGAAAACATTAATGCTCTGTTATTATTAAATATCTAAATGTCTTAAACATTTCTCTTTAATTCTGTTCTGAGGTGTTTTGTTGTTTTGGTTTTTTTTTTCTTTTTTCAAATTACTCAGCTATCCTCAGTTTTTTGCTTCCTTCTAGAGGCAGACTCTTCCGGGGTACTACTGTGCTACCTGATTCTTTGGTAATTTCTATGACTATGACAACACCTGCTCTCACTTCTTAACTCCATTGGGTTGAATCTGAAAGAATGATCAGAATAGATTACCAACTTGACTTCCTCAAAAGAGATTTTGAGATTACAACCAATATATGTAGCAGAAAGGTTAATTTACCACTTAAAAAGAAAACAGATGTCTTTATAATCTCCATATTCATGAAAACAGAGAATTAAAGTATCACTAAGTGTGGTGATGTCTCCACAAGGTGTTGTCAACTCATCTACATATTTCTCCTTGAGAGCACACTTATTAAAAATCTTCAAAAGCATCAAAACCTTTATGCATCTACAATTTTGGAGGGACTTTGTTTTGTTTTGCTTCCCTCCCTCCCCCGTGTTCTCCCAGAGAAGAGGCTTATATTTACTGACATGGGCAATGCCTGGGTCATTCCACTGAGCCATCTCTGGGTAACAACCAGGAAAGAAAGGCTTTCTGCAAAAGCCCAATGGCTCTTTTGCCTGGAGCACAAAATTGTAATCTTTCAGAAAGTTCCTAACGCCTTTTGGTCCAAAGGCACTCCCAAGGAGCTCCACAAGGTGCTGAGCTCACACGTGTCCACTTATATTAAGCAGTGGTGCATGTTATGCAAAACAGAATTAAAAATTGAAATTGAAGTGGAATTAACATGGCTTCAAACCTAAAATTTTCACAGCTGCTACTCCAAAACAATGGTGATAAAGGTCGACAACAGAATTTCCATGAATTACCACTTATTCCAATCAGTCACAAATAACCATTCAAAGAAAAAAATATATACTAAATATATATACATAGTAAGTATATATATATATATATATATATATATATATATATATATACACACACACACACACACACACACACAGAGAGGAAATATCAACTGTGGTACTGTTACATATATTTATATAATAGTTTATACTAGAAACGATCTTTCATAATATTGACACAACAATATTATTAATGTGATTCCCATTTGTAGAAAATATTCATGTAAATACCATGTAAATAAGCAACATATCTAAGAACTCATAAGACATTGGATTGAGTTGCCTGAGAGCAATTATTATATTTAGGTAGAATTATGTTATTTCTTCTACAAGGAAAGTCTCATGAAGGTCTGTTCTATGTCTGCCTTGGTAAGTACATTGTCCCTAGAACCTAACTCTATTTCTGATTTAGTTCTCCTCAAACAACTTGTTCAACAAAGTCTAATGGTCCCAGACATTTTTCCTGGCCTCCACAGCATGAAAAAAGGTCACATCTTTCAACTGGGCAGATAGGGGATAGGGTGAATCATAACCTTTGGATGACATCTGTCTCCTCACCCTTGAGAGTAGTTCACAACATTTTTACAAGAATATTCATTTTACTGCTCATCAACAGCACCAAGTTTAAGAAATTTTCAGCTAATAGGTAATTCTAAGGACCCCAACAGTCACTCTTTGTCACATTACCTTATTTGATTTTCTCCATAATATTCACCCAATCTGAAATCCCATTGTGCATTTATTACATCACTGTTTTTGTTGCCTATTACCCACTTCTAGAATATACATTCTAGAACAGAGAACTTACCTTCCTATGGCACAGCTGACCTCCATACACAGGAGAGTGCCAATAGGATTTAGAGAAAAATGACAATACATGTTTGTTAACAGCAAAAACAAAACTAGAAAATAAATAATACAAAAATCTCTTAATTTGCAGCTCCCATTATTTGTAAGACACATCTGTAAGTTTTTCAAAACAATAAAAAGTATTACAACATTAAATAAATGCAATGGTTTTAAAGCAAGCTATATTCAGATTTTAGAAACATTAAAATAGGAATTCTAAAATTTAGAAATGCATTTTGGCTTTATCCTTTCAAATTAACCAACATTTATATAGTTACCAGAGTTTCTCACTAGCATAGGTGAGTAAATGTCATCCCACTATGTGATAAATCCCATGACTTGTAAGGAAATAAAACATTTGCGTTGCTGTGGACAAGGGTCTGAGTGATGACCTTCCAATTTCTTTGGTCTTTGAAAAAATCACAGAAATTAGCTATTGGCCTCAAAGGCATTCCCAAGTGCATGAAGTGTAACCAATGTAGTTGCATTGCCCATTTTACAGGTGAGAATTAAAACCCAAAGATTGGGGTGTTGTTCTCAAGGTTATCTGAAAGGATCAGGATGCCTCTCCCTGCCTGGTCTCCGTCACCTTTCTTAGAACTCCCCATTTTTCTAAGAAAAAACACTTCACATGGCACACACCAGGAGCTCAATAAAATGTCAGTTTTCTTTATTCCAAGATAAAAAATTTATATTTGCTGATAATAAGTAAACAAAAACCTTATATTTTTAAATCCTATAATAGAGGTTTTTTTTAATTCTATGGTTTTGATGTCCTTTATAGCATTGGTTCTGACACCATAAGAAATTAGTTGCACTGGGGGTGTTGGTCAAATAAGTTTGTAAATATGATGTATATGTTTGCTCGCTTATAGTTTGCATTGGGAGAAAAAGACAGACTATAAGTCGGCAAAGTCATTATTGCCTAAGGCTAAGTTTAAAGACTAAACCTTTCCCACCCATTTAGTACTAAGATCTTTTCAAAGCTAAGCTTCTCCCCACACCCTTGACTGTTGCATGATGTGGGGTGGTGCACTTTTTTTAGGAATCCTATTATGCCTCAGATAAGTGACTTTGTATCAGAGACTTCCTTGTTTGTATATTGCAGTGGTTCTCAGCCTTTCTAATGACGTGACCCCGCAATACAGTTCCTCATGTTGCGGTGACCCCAAACCAAAAAATAATTTTGGTGGCTACTTCATAACTGTAATTTTGCTACAGATGATTCAGAATGTAAATACCTAATATGCATTATGTATTCTCATTGCCTCTCTGCCTCCTAGGCTTCTGTCCTTCAGTGCTTGCTGCACCCGCCCACTGATGATGTCAGCAAGCACCGGACACACGTAATGCACTGCTATGGATGAGCAGCCCTGCTGCTATGGACTGTGGAGCGTCCCCCCCCCCCTTGCTTCCCCCGCCCCTTAGGCCCCAGACGGATAATGCAATCACGTCTGCGCATGACCGCAGGCATTCAGTTTGGAACGCACATCCACAACGGCATGCATTCAAGCTGAATAGCGCTGCTGCAGACAGTAGCACGGCTTCTCAGCGGCTAAAGCCATCAGAAATATGTATTTTCCGAAGGCTTTAGGCGACCCCTGTGTTTTGGTCGTTTGACCCCCGCCAGGGTCGTGACCCACAGGTTGAGAACCTCTGGTATATTGGATTAAAAGTTTTGACTTCTACACTATAAAATGGCGCAAAGGAGCCCATGCTGGAAGAGAGCAGAGAAAGGTCACATGGAGGAATGGAGAAGCAGCCAAGATGGCAGAGTGCTAAAAAAGAAGTCAGTTTGTGCAGAGAAGGAGATGGGGAACAGAGCTAGAAACCTTTGATTCTAGGAAACTCGGATAAGTCAGTGGCTTTGGGAGCCCTGAAAGGAAAGGGAAGTGTTTTCCCATTTGTAAGGCCAGGAGCCGTCATCGTGACCATTCACATGCAGGTTCCCATTGGATTCGGGCAGACAATAAAGAAATGGCAGAGTCAGAGGATGGGGGGCCATCCTATTTATTGGTGTCTCACCAAGACAGGCAAACCACAAAAGAAGACAAGGGAAAAGCAGAAAACCAGCTCTTCCCATGAAGGGCAAGGGATCAGGGGAGCCCCTGCAATTGTGATAGCAGGAACTGTGTGTCTGAGCTCCTGGTCTGTCCCACTTTATAGTGTAGAAAACCAAAATCCCTTAATCCAATATACAAACAAGGAAGTCTCCGATACAAAGTCACTTATCCAAGGCATAATTGGATTTCTCATGATAGTGCACCACCCAGATCATACAATCAGTCAAGGGTGTGGGGAAAAGCTTAGTCCCAAAACCAAACCTCAGGCTACAACAACCTGGCCTGCTTATAGCCTGTCCCCCACACCCAATATAAGTCACAAGCGAGCAAACATATATATCATGTTTACAAACTTATTTGACCAACACCATTGTGTGTATTTCTTGCCCGCCAGGTACAAGCTAGGATTAAAGCTAATGGTCGACCAGCTCTTGGCTCCATTGTTTTATTACCATCTGTCTGAATCACGCGGCTGTGATGGTGGCCATGGTTACTGGCCATACATTTGGCGTAATCTGTGGCAAGATTTGATACAGATCAGTATGGAGCCACCACCACCTTTGAGCCGTGGAGTAGAGGACTGGCTGCTGTTATGGTTCCCCATGGCTGACTTTTAGGGGACCGTAGGCTGACTGACTTTTACAGCCATGTGTGAGGAAACTGAGAGCTCTGTGAAAGAGCTGCCGGGACCTGCAAACCAAGCAGTGGAAGGAGTGGCGCAAACGTGGGAAAAAGAGATGCCGACCTTGGAGCTGGAGCAAGCACCAGAGGAGGCCAAACAGGTTCGTGAGATTTGCTTGGAAATGGAGCAGCCGCTGGAGAAGGAATCACAGGTATGTGAGTTGCAGATTGCCCTGGACATTGTAGTGAGCCAGCAGCAGCAGGAGGCCAAGGCTGAGGCCAGACCTGGGGCTACAAGGCCCGCAGAGCAGAAGGCGGCGGCAGCCTAGGACTCAAGCCCAGCAGCAGGAGCTGGTGTTTTCAGTTCCTCTTTGAAGGATGAGGAGAACTGGTCTGGAGTTGTGATCTGCAGTCTCCAAAAGGTGAGAGCCCAGCAGCAAGGAGTACCTACTATGCCCCTAGTAGGTCTGTGATTTTGGGACATAGGGGTACATGGCATCATGCTCTCTGGAGCAGAGATGGAAATGCTGACTGCCATTGACATGCCCTCCTCCTTGGGACAATGTAAGACCTGCCAGGATGGCAGGGATAAGGGGTGTGGCTGAGGCCCCATGTGTGTGGACTGATTCCTGGACTACGACTGGAGTGGGAACTGGCTCCTCTGTTGGATGGACTTATGGATTTTGGACAATGTAAAATGCCCTGATGGGGTTGGGGGGGCAGCTTTTCTGGAGGCCCTCCCCCTGCCCTGGGAAGCTTTACAAATGGCTAGAAAGAAGGCCGAGGACATTTTGTGCTTTTGACAAAGTGCTCAGAAACTGGTGAAATGTACCTTTGTAATTGTTGAAATTGCATGATTTGTCATGTTGTAATTTGTATAATGTGCCTAATTTCCTTGTGCAGGAATACCTGTGCTTTAGATTGTGAAGCAAGCAAAAGGGGTGGAATGTTGGTCAAATAAGTTTGAAAATATGATATATATGTTTGCTCGCTTATAGTTTGCATTGGGTGTGGGAGACAGGCTGTAAACTGGCGAAGTCATTATAGCCTAAGGCTTAGTTTTAAGACTAGGCCTTTCCCACCCTTTTAGTTCTAAGATCTTTTCAAAACTAAGCTTCTCCCCACACCCTTGACTGGTGCATGATGTGGGGTGGTGCACTCTTATGAGGAATCCCATTATGCCTCAGATAAGTGACTTGGTATCAGAGACTTCCTTGTTTGTATATTGGATTAAAGGTTTTGATTTCTTTTTATTATTATTATTCATTTTAGAGAGGAGAGGGAAAGACAGAGGAGAGACAGAAGGGGGGGAGGAGCTGGAAGCATTGACTCCCATATGTGCCTTGACCAGGCAAGCCCAGGGTTTCGAACCGGCGACCTCAGCATTTCCAGGTCAACACTTGATCCACTGAGCCACCCCAGGTCAGGCTTTTTCTTTCTTTCTTTTTTTTTTTAATTGATTTTAATTTCTTGTGTTTAAATAGATTCTAGTGTTGCCCCAAATGCATTCCCCCTCCCCTGTATTTCCCTCAACATCTCACTTGCCTCCCTCCCCATAGCGCCCTCCCCTCTTCCGTTCAGGTTTATCCCATCCTATCATCTCCTTTCCCTCTGTTCTCTTTTCCTCTGGTCCCTTTGATCTCTCCTCTATCTCAATTCCGTTCCTCAGTTCACACTGTTCATTGGATTCTTCAAATGATTGAGGTCATATAATATTTTTATTTCTACATTATTAAATGGGGCAAAGGAGCCCATGCTGAAAGAGAGCAGAGAAAGGTCACATGGAGGAGAGGAGAAGTAGCCAAGATGGCGGAGTGCTAAAGGAGAAGCCAGTTTGAGCAGAGTTTGAGAGAGGAAGATGGGGAACAGAGATGAATAAAGCTAGTGAGCTAGAAACCTTTGATTCTAGGAAACTCAGATAAGTCAGTGGCTTTGAGAGCCCTGAATGGAAAGAAAAGTGTTTTCCCACTGTGCGTATTTTTTGCCCGCCGGGTGCAAGCTAGGATTAATGGCCCACCAGTTCTTGGCTCTGGTGTTTCATTACCGTCTGTCCGAATCAAACATGAACCTACATGGGCCGGGCAGCTGTGATGGTGGCCGCGGCTACTGGCATTACAGGGGGAAACCAGAAGTTTCAAATAAGAATTTTGCTCCTTGAAAGTTTAAAGCAAGTTTTTGCACTGAAATATTATTACTGGTTTTTAAAAAAATAAAGGCGAGAGATGGAGAGAGAAAAAGAGGGAGGGAAAAGAGCAAGAGAGACAGACATTGAATGTGAATGAGAGAAATGTCAACCATTCAGTAACTTGTAACTCATCGGGTTTGTCAAGCTCTAGATTTCATTTTACCCCACACTGCAGAGTTCAACTCTGATCTAACTACTAGCAGGATTTTTTGGGCATCTGTTTGCAGATGCAGTAGAGTTATCAATCCGAACAGACACACAATCCGGGTCCAATGTCACTTCTCCTCATTATGTTAATAGTTAATACATGCAAATGAAAACACTCTAGCAATTTGATTTCTTTGAAGATAGTTTGCATATTGTCTTAGCCATAATGACTGTACACTTCTCTCAGCCTCCATTTATGCAAGGGTAGTTTAGCTCCTTTTTTATCAGCTCAAGTTCATTTTGGCTGCTACTGGAATGTATGTGCATGTTTCTTTTTTTACCTTTTGCCTAATTACCATTCAGGTACCATAAGCAGATTTTTCATGCTATTGGTGTTTTTCTTAATTAAGAAACAAATGAATTCTTCCTAGCAAAAAAGATGAAACAACAGAATAAGATGCCAGGGGCTGATGTTCTGTTTCTTAATTGAAGCAGTTCTATTGTTCAGTGTCGGCAGTGAGGGGGCAGAAATGTCGTAAGTGTAGAATGTTAATAGTACAAAAATAACATAAAACTACTTTTAAAAATAAAGAAGGAATACAAAAAAAATGCTGTAAGAGCTTTGAAAACATAGATTTTTATCCACATATTAATTCTGACAGGAACAAAGTAGCTTCATTTACAAATCCCTCACACTTAGAAAGCCTGAGGTTCTAACCTCAGTCCTGAGAGATATGCCTGCCCTTCTCTGCTTGTCTAGTTAACTCTACCTTACTTCCCTACTTATTTGCTCTTCCTCAATTAAGGAGGCACCCAGGGGAACAATCTGTTTCTTTAATTTGTGAATAAAACATTTCTCTTTTAATTGGCATTCTTTTTTCCTACTCACAAGAAAGTATTAGCACAACTGTAAAATAAAATGCATGCAAATTCATGGAGACGGCTTTTCCATTTTTCTTGTGTTGTTGAAAACTTGGGGGAATCAAAGTTTAGGGAAAAAGTTGGGTTTTTACTCATTTCTGTACTGCTGGTATGAATGTAGACTAACAAAATGGCATGTTTTTTTTTTCTCTAAAGAAGCTATGAGATATTTTCACTCAAGTCTTTATTCCTTTCTCAGATTACTAAAATCCTACCTTATTATTTAAAATGTGAAAATCCCTGACTGTATCTTAAATATGCTAATGATTAAATAAAAAGCATCATATAGAGTAATATGTTTTGTTAATAGAAAAAGAATATGATTCTTTAAAGTATGTAGGTATCAATATCTAAACTACTGAATTTCTATTGACATTGATAATGTTATATTCTTTCTATCATTAAGATGTCTGAGTTACATATGGGATATATCTAAGAATCATATAGAGAAAAAAAATTTAACGTGTATAAATAATAAATCTGGGAATGAAATATATGCCTAAATCATTTTTTCCTATGTGGAGGGAAAAGATAATAATTTACTTGCTTTACCATAAATATCACTATATGCACAGGTACAGTGACCCTATAAAAACTCATTTTATGATAATGTGATATATCATGAAAAATACTTTTAAGTTGTTCTGAGAGTATAATTCATGGTTTTTTTTAAAAAGTAAATAAGTTATCTTAAATTGAGATAATTTTTAAAACATTCTATCAAAGTACTGACAATATTTCACAGTGTCATTCCAATGAATGTCAATAGGACTATTTGAACAGAGTTCTTTATGGAAAAGAAAGTCTGTGAGAAGTGAATTTGTAGCACACAATATTACACATGTACATTAAGAAAGATCATTTGTATAACTATTATAAATTTGAGGATCCATATTTCTGTGAAAGGCATAAAATAAATTTCAAAGAGCTCAACTCACAAAATCTGAAATCCTGTAAAACTGTCAAGGAAGTTCTTAATCTGTTCTTCATATCACTACTTTTATGAAACTGTAAACAATGACTAAAAGTAGTTGTCAATGTCTGCTTTATGCTCTGATAATATTAGACAAGGTTCTACTTAGTCCAATTAACAGTCACTCACATAATAAAAAATATAATACTCAGGTTATTTTGGATCATGTAAACTATAAATCTGATATAATTTATTTGTTTTCCTCACTTTCTTGATCTTCTATAACATTATGATGATTTGGAAAAAAAGGGAGAAAAGTAGGGAGTTTTGAAGCTTTGAGATTTAAAGATTCCATATATATAAAGTGTAGACCAGAATGAATATAATTTTTCTTAAAAGTGTTTCTAGAAACTCATAAAATCTTATTATTTCTTCAAATTCTTCAAGTAAAAAGACTACAGATGTCCAGTATCAATCTTAATCCAGTGGCAAAATGTTTAGACAACACATTTTCTTACCCCTGCTGCAGTGTGAAGCTGTTGGTCTCCACTCCCCCTCCCCCAGTCTCTGACAGGCTAACATGGTGTCCCTGCCAAATTCTTGGCATTGGAAGAGAGGGGGAAGAGGCCATACCATAACGTGTTGATAATGAGGAGATAGAAATAGCAAACCAGCTGGATTGTCCTAATAAAGTATGTCTGGGATTTAGAGACACAACAACTATGTGTTCGGGTCATTCAAATGCATTCTAACCAACTGGTTACTTCAATGACCTTTTCATATACTCCACTTAGAAGCTTCCTAAATGAATTTTGTGTACTAACTACAGAACTGTCTCAGGGGAAAAAACAAAAACAAACATAAAAACCTTGCTGCTTACATTTTCTAGTAATGATTATTATACCCAAGGCAACTTACGCTATTTAATACCAAAAAATTAGACAAAGTGATCTGTAACAGATTTCATAAGTTTTAAAAACTATTTCCTGGTTTATGCATGATAAATATATTTTACTATAAACAGATTTTATAAAGCATTTCCTATTGAAACTTGAAATATTTTCTTCCTTGAAAATAAAAATTACTTTAAGGATATCTGATTCAATTATTTAGAATATTCAACACAATTTATCTTTCAACTCCAACTAGGAACAGTATTTACAAAAAGAAAATACTTTATTTAAATATGTATCCATTAAAATATGCAAAACAAAGACCTTTAAACTTATATTTTAGATACTTAAAGATATTTATCACTACAAAAGAATAATTTAGTTACATGGATTTTACTTCAAAATGCCAATAATAAAGGAAAGTATTTTACTAGCGTATGATTGGTCCTGTTCTAAGCTCTTTGCATATATTAACCTACACTGCTCACAAAAATTAGGGGATCAGGAAACATGCAGATACTCCAGTACGTTCAGCCTTTTGTATAATGCATTTTCACCAATGAAATAAAAGCTGGTTTTGCATCTCATTTGCATAATCAAACAACTTTCTTTACTTCTCGTTTGCTTTTCTGATGTTCTTGTTTAATAAAAAAAATGAAATGCTTCTTTTTTTATCGCTTCATATTCATTTTGAAATATCCTCTAACTTTTGTGAGCAGCATGCTTAATCTTCACATAGCCCTCGTATTAATTTAACAACCTCTTTTTAAGAAATAGGGGAAACTGAGGTACAGAACAGGTAACATACTCAAAGACAGGCAACAAGCTAGTGGCAGACAGAGCTGGAGCTCTAAAACGGAATACCACATTCCCTCTCTAACAAGTGTCTGTGTGCATAAATCCCCTCTAAGTGAAGAGGTGAATACATGGCTTTGTGCCACACAACTACTCAAGTACCAACCCACAGGCAGCCACGAAACTTTGTGCCTTCAAGTTAATACGTATGTGCGTTTACCTACGTGCTCATTTTCAAGTCGATAACTTGAAAAGTTACCGTACTTCCTAGAATACTCAGTCCTCTGGGCTAACACCTTTCCCCAGGGTAGCTAAGAAGAGGCAGTCAAGTGTTTGATTAGGAGCCGCTGCAGGTAGCATGCCACCTCATTCTGCAAGTAGGTCTGAAAGTAGTGACAGGAAAATTCTACTGACTTCTCACCCAGAAACCGGTCATCCTAAAACTGTTAAATAGCCTTCCGGGCAGAGGTATTTTTAACCAGATCATCTTCAATAATTTCTTCTACTAGGCCTTGGTATGAGTCTATTTTTAGTACCAACTACTGACTTTATCATCATGAAAACCACTTGTGGCTTTTCAGCACTTGCTGGTCGGGACATCAGCAGGCCACATGAAAGCAGGGGGCTGGATCCATTTTGGGGTTGTTTCCCTTTCACTTCTCCAGATCTTTAGGAATAAATTCTTGATTACAAGACTTACCTCAAGAAGCCAAATCAATCTCTTTTTCCAAACAAGTTTTCAGTTTACATGAGTCATTGCCTAACATTCCTGATTAGATGAAATTACTTCCATTTGGAGGCATTTAGTAGCATAACTGTCTCAACTGAAAATGTAAAATGCAAAAATATAATAAAAATCTCCAACTGCTCCTAGATTTTCAGAATCCATGAGAATGAACTGAATGAAACTGACCTTTGGATCGCATGTACTGCCAAGGCTGAAAAAATTAAAAGACCCTAACGAACTTATTGAGATGCCTACCTTTCACAGGTTTCAGGTTTTTTCAAACGTAAGAAACAAATATTTATTTTCAGGTTAGAACGTCTTTCAACTCTGTAAATTACTTCTATCCTAACTTTATGCCCATGTCTTTGGGATTACTTGACAAAATTCAACACAGTTTATTTTCTTTTCCACTTTGTAATAATTATCAGAGGAAATTTATGGTGCCATTTATGAATTAAGACCTACATTTTTCTTTTTACTATTTCCTTCTTAAATCCTCCTGAAACTCTAAGCTTTAGACTACTGGTTCACTTCCCATTTCTGCTGCTAATGCTCCTTCCCACAAAAACACACGAGATGGTCTGGAAGAGTTTCAAGGATACAAAGTCATTAATAAGGTACAAGAAAGAGCAACATCTTTGGTCCAGAACCAATTAAAAATATTTCTGCATATAATAATCTGGAGAAAAATAACACACATCTTAAATCACTCAGAAGGTAAAACACTGGATATGGGATAATGATGAGCTGTTTCAGGCAGAGGAGGACAAGATTTCTGAACTCAGGAAAATAACGTCATGGCAACATCATGCGGATAAACTTTTTTTTTTAACAATGGCTTATAATAGTATATCTAGTTTTAAAGAACAGTTTTTTAAAATCTAAAACGAAACTATCATACACTGTTAATCTGAAGTTAATAACATAGCCATGACCTATGCTGAGAATAGAGAAATACTAAGCTTCAATAGGCGATGTATTTAAATTTTTTTCTCTGTGCTATTTCCTTTTCTAAAGTAAAACAGAGCCTAATCTTCACTTGAGTGTTCATTTTTAGTATATACTCATATTATGCTTAATAAGGTCTGTAAAAAAAAATTATCATTATAGCTATTCACCCTCACAGTAATGTCTGAATTAGACAGATACTGAAATCTTTTACCAAATGTTTTTCCACTTCCTATCTTTTCTTCCCCACCTCCAACAACATTTATATCCTCCCAACTTCACACGTGAGGAGAAATGATGAGCAATTTAAAACTTAATTATAACAGTAACATGCACTTCACTATTTTCTCCACCCTCCTCTCAACCCCTGCAGTAGGTTTTATTGTTAGTAACAGTGCTGATCATGGTACAAAAACAACGATATGTATGTCCTACTCCAAACTTCCAGTCTTAATTGCCAGAGAAAAGCATCATCAATAATCCTTGCATACTTTTTCATGAAAAATTATAAATATATACCTATTCATTCTCTCACTTTTTTAAAATACAAGTAGGGAGGTGTCATACTGAATTTGTGTCATTTTATTAGTCTGCGATATTTCCCTATCAGCACGGACACATCTGTATTATCCTTTATAATATGCAAAGTACACTGAGGGGTGTACCATAATTTTATTTAACCAATCCCTTTACTAATGGACATTTAGAAACTTCTCTCTCTCTCTCTTTTTAATTTAACTAAGCTAGAATGGACGCACATATAAGGATTTCTAGGAGATATGTGGAACTGCTTGGCCAAAGAGTTAATTTATGATTTTTAATTGCTATAAACTGCCAAATTGTCTTTCAAAGAAGTTGTAACAATTGGCAGTCCCAGTTACAATTACCCTGCCCGGTTACTATTGAACATTTATCCTCCTCAATATTCATTTATAAAACTAAGCTAATGCATATGAATGAATGGAAAGCTACTACCAAAGACAATCTCATGAGTTAAGCACAAACAAATTCAATTAAAAAGATATTGCTCTGTTCATTTATTTTTGCATGTGTTGTCTAGCCTCAATAAAATATTCACTATATTACTGAAAACACAGTGATTGTTTTAGCCAACAGCTACAACGTTGTTTTTAAATTTACATCTAAAAGTTAGGAGGTGGCACAGAGGTCTAAGGCTGAATGTGAGATAACAATAATTGTTAAATTTAACAAAATGAAAGTGGGCTAAAACCCACTGTCAGCTCAGGAGCTTCTTGTCCTCTCTTATTACTATGCTGTAATTTGGTATGGCCATGTAATTATCAAGCACATTCAAAGTACACTAATGAGGAGCTGGGGTTTTTTGTTTTGTTTTTTTCTAATCTGTCAATTACCTAAAGAATAAGTTCAAGTTCTTTCACATGACACAAAAAGCTCTTCAAAACTCTGATGGTGCCTGACCAGGGGGTGGCGCAGTGTATAGAGCGTCAGACTGGGATGCGGAGGACCCAGGTTCAAGACCCTTAGGTCGTCAGCTTGAGCGCAGACTCATCTGGTTTGAGCAAAGCTCACCAGCTTGGACCCAAGGTCGCTGGCTTGAGCAAGGGATTACTTGGTCTGCTGTAGCCCCACAGTCAGGGCATATATGAGAAAGCAATCAATGAACAACTAAGGTGTCACAAGGAAAAACTTAGAATTGATGCTTCTCATCTCTCTCCGTTCCTGTCTGTCTGTCCCTATCTATCCCTCTCTCTGACTCTCTCTCTGTAAAAAAAAAAACACCTCTGATGGTCCCAAATCAGCTCTCAGCTGCATTCCCTGTCACTCTTTCTCATGTGCTTTCATCTTTGGTCACAACTATTCCCTGGGCCTTAAAAATGCCATGCTTAAATCTTGAATGCCTTTCTGCTCTTGACCAAGCTGTTGATTCTTCCAGAATATACTTTCCTCTGACCTGAGTGAATCTTCTACTCATCCTTAAGACCCAGCTTAAGCATAAACTTATCCAGAGAAGTGATTTTCAACCTTTTTCATCTCATGGCACACATAAACTAATTACTAAAATTTTGCAGCACAGCAAAAAAATATATTCTTTATTAATCTGACAAAAAAAATAGGTAAAATTTTAATTCATTCACACCATACAGCTATTGTTGTGTTGGCTGTTGTCATTTTTTTATTTGACAAAAGGGAAAAGAGGTCAGTACCTCTAACTAAATAGTCAGGTACCGCATGTTTTAAAAATAATAGCAGCGTGCTTCCTGCAGCACACAGGTTGAAACTGCTATCCAATAGGCTTATCCCAACTCACCAAGACATCTTTGTGCCTGTGTTATTTTATGCCTCCATCTGTCATGAATATATATATAATAGTGTATAGTAATTGTGCCTTTCTTATTCACTATCCATCCAATGTGTCATCTGAGGGGTGAGACCATAGTTCGTTCATTTTTATATTCTTCCCTTCCTTGTGGCTTAACATGGTACAGAAAATTGATACTTACTATATGGTAAATGGAGAAACTGGAATTACTTTAATTTAAATTTAAGGCATACGGGTAACTCTTTCTTGGGAGGAAAATCGCAAGACCACCTCTGTTAAAAGACATACCACAGGAAATGATATTCATTGAAAAAATGTTTCTCATTCATTCATTCAGCTAATATTCTTTGAGTGTTTGCTAGGAGCCAGGTACTCTTTCAGCAACTGTAGGTCCAAAAGTGAACAAGACCAGGTCCTGCCCATTGAGCTTACAGTCTAGTGAGAAATCACTGAATAAACAGGTACACCTACTAACAAATAAACAAAGAATATAATTCCAGATAAATATCAGTGTAATAGAAATAAAATCGGGTAATGGCTACAGGGAAAACTGAGGCATGTAGGAGGAAAGAAAACTTCAAATAGGGAGTTAAGGGAAGCTTTTCCAAAGAGTTGGCATAGGAAATGAGATGGGAATAATGAGAAGAAGCCAGCCATAGCTAGGAAAGCTAGGGAAATAACATTATAGGGAGAGAAACAGCTTGGACTGTTCAAGAAACAAAAAGAGGACCAGAAAGATGAAATGCAGTGAATGTGGTGGTTTATGGGGGCCAGCCAGGTTAGGGACCGGGAAGAGATGTGGCACATGATGGTGTATCTGGTGTTCAGGTCAGACAGAAACAAAAGAACAGATCATGGAGGATGCACTCGCCATGATAAAAGTTTGATATTAATTGCAAAAGACATTTACTGGAGGATTTAAAGCAGCAGGTGATAGGATTTGATTTTGTTTTTTTCTTGTAGAGTGGTCTGAAACTTTTGACGAGACCATGAAACCTATTCAGTATCTCATTAAAAACTCTTCCTAGAAAAATTTTGAATACACAAAATTTTGCATAAAAATGGCTGGATACTCTAAAACATCTGAAAGCCTATGAATCCTGTGCTAAAACTTTCTAATTAATATGCAACAGTTAATTTTTCTTTCTTAGGATAATAAGAACAAGGTGCCGTCAACATGTTTCACCTCTTATAAAACCTAAGAGGTTATTTCTCAATATATAGAGCATTGGTATGAACCAGTTTAGAAAGAACAAATCCCTAAAGACCTTCCTAGTCACATCCCATACCTAAACCCTATTGTTCTATTTTCTTCAAAATGTAAACTTCCAAAGCAAGAGTGAAAAAAAAAACCCCCATGAAAGTGGATACTAGACTAATCTGTCTAACCACTCCATCTCAAACTTATACTTTTTCTTAAATAAGATTTCCAAAGCCAGAGTACTAATCAAGAAATTGCAGTTTAGCTGACTAAATAGCTGATTGTTACTTTCCCTTTGTAAGGACTGCTGATCTGAATTATTTTTATGCTGTGACATTTTTTTTCATTTCTCAGGTCTAATTTTTCTCAATGTATAATTAGATATTTTTCAAATGTAGCTTACCCATATGCAAAATAAGTAATCAATTCAAAACCACATGGAATAACAGAAACAAAGAAACAAGAAAAAAATGCTAAAGGAAAAAAATAGGTTGAGAAGGAAGTATTAAATAAGCTATGGTTGTGTGTATATATACAAAGAAGCAAGTTAATAAACTTTAAAGAGCTTCTCATAGTTATTCAAAAAAGACCTCTGAATACTATCAAAGCAACTTGCATTTGACAACTATTATACCACCTTAAAATATCCTTTTTACGGAATAACTGAGAAATGTACCAGACTTACACATTGATTGTGCAAAAAGAAAAATCACTTTTCTCTTTTCCCTAATAAAGCAAAAGTGTTAACCATTCTTAGCTACTACAGGTATACATAGTACTACTGGACTCCCATCAGTAACCATCAGTACAGGAACAATCAAGTGCTTCTTTTGCCTGAAATCTTTTCTGTAATAGTTTTTGTCATTATACCTGTAATGATTCTTCCTCATTCCTGAAATAGATTAGATTAAATTAGATTTTATTAGATCAGAGTAGATTAGATTAGGTAGGGTTTTTTGGTTTTTTTTTTAATTTATTTTTTTAAATTAATTTTAATGGGGTAACATTAATCAATCAGGGTACATAGGTTCAAAGAAAACATCTCCAGGTTATTTTGACATTTGATTATGTTGCTTACCCATCACCCAAAGTCATATAGTCCGTCACCTTCTATCTGGTTTTCTTTGTGCCCCTCCTCTCCCCCCACCCCCTCCCTCTTCCTCCCCATCCCCATAACCACCACACTCTTGTCCATGTCCCTGAGTCTCATTTTTATATCCTACCTATGTATGGAATCATATAGTTCTTAGTTTTTTCTTATTATTAATGTATGTAGAAGAGACTAGGTCATTTTTCTATGGCACCCTTCCTGGAAGTATTACCAATCCCTGCTGAAGTGACCACTAGTCCTTTTCTCTGGTCACATAATATGAGCACCAATTCGGGTTTGGGAGCAAGTGCTTTCATACAGTAGTCCACTTACACTATCAGCAATACAGCACCTTGCAGAATTCATCTTGTTGATATTAAGCCCACAGTATTAGCTGAGACCCAACTGTCCTTTGGAGATCTGACCCTTAAAACTGAGAGAAAAATGATACATCCCAAAGGATTTCTAGAGCATCCAACTGTCCTAAATTTAAATTCAAATCCAAGCTATCCAGATTCCAATACTGTTAACCGTTGTACTAATATTTACGGCTAACACTTGAAAACATTTTATTCTAAAACTATTCTGGTTTGCTTCCTTGCTTTCTTGCTTTCTCTCCTTTTCTCCCCTTCTTCTAAGAAGCTTTATTCTATTATGTTCAAACTCAAAAGTGATCTACAGTATTGCTTTGTAGTAGCAGATAAACTACCTAACTCAAAAATTTTAAAGATAATTTTAATGAGATAAGGTTTTGGTGTTTTCCATGATTAAAATACAAAGAAACATCCGAATAATCCAATGGCCAGCAATACTGAAATTCATCAAATTATAGTACAATCATTCACTAACCAAAGACCTACATAAAAAATAAAGTTCTCCCACTGTGCCAACGCAGGTGTTCCCAAATTCTGACATATCTAAACTGTGTACTAGGATGTTTTTTTTACCTAAGCATCTCATAATCTGTAAAAACCCAAATATCTGGGAAAGAAACTCTAGCTAGATTAGTTTGTATCAGAATTTTCCCCTCAGGAAATCTGTATTTCTCCATAAAAAGAAATTTTTAAATATTGTTTGGCCAGTTTCTGTGTTATGATTATTTTTACATTACAAAATAATACAATATGCAAAACTCACTATATTTGCAAAGGGTCACTTAAAATATCACAGAATTATTCAATAAACCTATGCCCTTGTTTTTTTGTGACCTAAATGATGTAAAAACATTAAATAAAAGAGGAAGACAGTCACACATTTTTGTTTGTAGACTGAATCTTCAGGCCTTTAAGTGACTATCAAATGTTAGGGCTTGGACCTAAAAGAGAAAGAATGAAATATTAATAATGTCCCACCTTGTGGGAGCTCAGCATTACTTGACACTACACAGAAACCGACCTTTTTGTCCTTCAGGCTTGCCTACCAGGCCCCATCTTCTATCGCAAAAGCCAAATCATCTGATCCCAAACTAACTGTCAACTGCCTGTGATGGTGGGGAAGCCAGACATCAATCAATCAGGTTTTATCAGACGCTCTCTTCGTTTCTCTGTTGTGCTCATCTTATCATCTGACCCAGTTGTAGCCCTGACTTCAGAAGCTTAAGCAACTTGATGACAAAATATGCGCCTGTTTGTTCAAGATGCACATTGTTAAGAAGTGGGGTGGTATTTTTAGAAGCTACCTAATATATTTGCAAATGAACTCTTGAATATTTCAGATTTACACAAGCACTCTGTTGGATAGTCTTCCCTGCACAGAGAGTCTGTGGGAGGCCCAATAAATTCAAAATATGTAACAAGAGTACTTAGGTACAAGTCAAATGTCATTGCAAAATGTGGTTATTTATGTCAAAATAGGCAAAAAGCTTATCGATATGAGAATTTCAAGGTGTCACTTCAAGAAGAGAAAGAAGATCTAATTGATAAATGTGCACAATACAAATTCAGACAGTTTTATCCCAAATAAGTAAAAATAACTCAGAAAAATTAAAAGCTTTTTTATCTATATGAATTGACTCGGGTCTTGAAGAAAACAAATGTTTAAACCATCAAAGCTGTTGGTATACCCATTTTAGCTGGCCCTGGAGTATACAGAATATACTGCCTCACATCAACTAATTTGGCAAGGAGGTGACTGTGACCTAGATTATGAATTTGAATTTACTTAAAAATTCAGAGTAAATATTTGTTACAGAATTTTTATGCAAAAATGAGAAGAGTAAAACATATATGTATGTTGTGGATACTCTATATTAGCGTAAGTGGCTGTCTAGTCTACTTGCTTAACTTAGTCTTTTTCCTTCAACACACTTTATTTACATTTTTAGATTTTCCTTAAAACCAAACCAAGACTTTCACTATGAATATAAGATTTCTATTAATAGGAAATGTTGTAAATATGTCACCATATCTCATTAAAATTTCACTTAACCATAATTTTAAAGGCTTCTATAGGTAAGCATAAAATTTATCCACTATTTATTCACATAAATACATACCTTAATTATATAAGTAAGTGCTATAGAATATCACAGAGCATTACATGATATGTTTTGACATGGATGAAAATACACACCATGCAAATAGTTTGTACACAGTGAGAAAGTACAAAATTAATTTGTGTGTCATTCCAAAAAATTCCCAGTGAATTTCACAGGGTTTTATTAAAAAACAAATGTCTTTGAACTTCTCATCTCACAAAACAAGTAAAAAGGCTCCCAACATACAGCATTTTACATTTTGGAGTCATAAGACATGGAAAACTAAACAAGTTTTTATTTATGATATGAAAATTACTTTCCTTTTACACTATCATAAAAAAATTAAATCCAATAAAAATTTTTGAATAAGCAAATATGCTAAAATGACACAAACTGTTATTATTAAATTATAAATAACCAGATATTTTAAATGAATTTTCTGATAATCTTTATAACTTCTTTTCCAAATTAGGTAATCTAAATGCCATAAACAAAAGAGAAATGGAAAAGATAAAGTATATTTAATATTTAATTTTATTGTTTCATTATTTTTAAAACCACTTAAGAATATATGGTTTTTCATCTACTTTCTGCATACACTTAGAAAAATATGCCCCTCAAATGAAATTGAAGATTTGTCAATTCACAATTTTTAATCTTCTAGTCCTCAGTTCATTGCAGGCTTGCAATAATTTCAAAATATACCACCATGAAGCAAATTCAGGTCTTTCTTAAGGAGTATAACATCTTTAATATTCCCAAGGAACAATTAATAAGAAAATTTTAAGTTCCAGGTAAATAGGCAATGAAGGACATATATTTGTCTCTAACTCTAAATTTTATAATTAATTCTTCACTGTATTCAAGTTTAAAGGCGTTTTCAAATTTTGTAATAAATAAAAGAATTCTAGAGATTATGACTGAAAAATCTATGTTAAGTAACCTGCTTAAAATAATCTTCCACATGCGATATTATATACATGTTAAGTGAGTGCTAATTCTTTTATTGTCTCAATAAGAGATGCTCACCAAAGTTTTCCAAATGTAGTTTAGAGTAATTCTTATCTTCAAAAGAATTTGTCTATGAAGGAAATCAACTGAAAAGAAATATTAAATGTATCTTCAATAAATGCCCATTTAAATGTAATCTTAGATGCATTTTGAAATTTGAGCAAAAGGTTAAATATAGCTTTTTAATGGCCTGCAGAAAAGCTATTAAAATTATATATATTTGTGGTAGCCTATACATAAGCTATTATGTCATATATATATATATGTGTGTGTGTGTGTGACAGTTGTTATAAATAAACTTGCCATAAAGAAAAGCCAAATCATGTACAAGAAAACATCAGACTAACACCATTGAACAACTTCTAGCAATTCAAAGGGGCACATTTTCACAAATAAATAAAGCGAAGCTGTCAGTGGCAGATGTCCAGATAAAATGAAGGTCTATATAATACTAAATATTATACTAATGCCTCTAATAAACATATTCCTTGTTTTACACCTGTGGGAATATTACCAGAATATTAAATAAAAAAACAGCATTCCATTGTAAACTAAATAGTTTACTGTCAGCTATTACTTGGACAACGCCTGGAATGAATAAGCAATTAATTATTTGGTATTAGTGATAGCTACCAGGCACTCGACATTCATTTTTAAAGTCTCCAAAATCATGACATACATATTCAGTTTCGCCATAAATGAACGTGTTTAAGTTCATTTAATGCCCACAGGAGTAGAACCCTAGGAGTAGAATACTGCAGGGACCAGTTCTAAATCCAGTTTTTACTCCTTAGCATAACTTTTGAAATGAGTAAGATGAATTTCCAATGATATGATTTAGGGAAAAAATGCTCATTTTTAGTGATCACAGTATCTCAGAAATATCAACAAAATAACATATTTGTTGGCTTCTGGCTTTAGCAACTTATGGTCTTTTATTATCTTTACAAACATTCTTCAAAGATTTCTACCCTTTCAGGGTACTGATTTAGGATTTTGCTTATTAGCAATGAATATTTGTTAATATTAAAATATTCTCATAAAAATGTTCTTCCTTGGACCTGAATATCCATAGCAGATCTCTCTGGCTTCAGACCTGGGACTAGTCATCTCACACCTAACCTGAGGCAAAACTGGTCCTCAGAAGTACTTTTTAAAAAAATAGTGGATATGAAAATAATGAACCAGGGAAGAAGAAATGAAAGAGAAAATACAACAGCCTCTTATTTTCACATCTGAAATCTTGACCAAAACCAATTCTACCTAGTAATTATCATATATTCATTTTTAGAAGTATTTGTCAAAAGTATAAATTACTACGGCTTTAAATAATTCTGACAATTCTCTACCTTTTTGTCATCTCAAAAAGACAGTCTGACAGTATGCTATGATACCCTCTCAGACAAGCCTCTCGGCATTAATATTTAAATCTTACCTATCCCTTGTGATTGGAATTCAGCCTCTATTCGCAAACAAAAACTAAATCAATGTTCTTAGAGTTCAAACTAGATCCCTAAACAGTTTGCCACTCTCTATGCACAGATAAGATAAACTTTCTTTGACCCAAGAGATGAAGTTGCCATGACGATCAGAGAGTCCACTTTCTATATTGATATTTTGCTGATGTAACAACAAATAGAACCAGATCCTAGCGCCGATAATGGTGATTAATTAATACTAATATTGATCCCTACAAGCAAGAGACAAGGCTATTAACTTGAAGCCTGAAAAGTCAATTGTTACCTGTGGCAGAGATACTAGCAGCTGATTTGGAAGCATAATAAACAAATGTGCTATCTTTATGCTAATACCTTAAAGAGATAGATCTTTCTAGAAGGCCATATATTGCCATGTCTGAACTTATTAATTTAATTGCCTTTCAGCTTTTAAAAATATAACTTTATTGAATGATACATACTTACCCCTTTATAAGGGGAAACACATTCTCTGGTGACTGAAATAAGGGACTTTTGCTGCTATTCATTTGGTGAGGGAATGAATTTTACACAGTGGCGGGCACTGAATCAGACCGGGTGTCAAAAATACCTGCAGTGTTAACCTGAAATGTCCTACTAGTCCTTCAGAACTCGGAGAGTAACAGAAACTCCAAGGGAGGATCTGAACTATCAGGGCTTCAAATTACCATATTCACTCATACTTTTTAGTGAACAAAGATTGTATTTAAAAAAATAGTCCTGAAAAGTAAATTACATTCCCAACTATACCGAATTTTAGATTCTTCACACAATTCAGCCAAACATCAAAAAAAAAAAAATTTCCTCTAAATAGTATCACTTTATTTAAAGTATGAATATGTTATTTTGAAGGAAAGTTCATTTGGCAAGATGCTTTGTTAAAATGTAAAAATAAATGAAAGAACTTAAAACTGAT